>NW_013657661.1:397273-421689 GCF_000142905.1 Thecamonas trahens ATCC 50062
AGCTCTGGCTGACGCCAACCATCGCTCCGAACGGCATGTGCCAGCCGAATCGGTGGCCGGCCAATGAGCGCGACTTGCGGGGGATGGACGTCGTGCTCGGCGGATCGGATCGGTGTAACACCAGCCAATGTGTCATCGGGGAAGGGGGGGGGGGGGGAGGGGGTAGAAGTGGGAGATCGGGGTTGTAGGGTTGGTGGATGGGAGATCGGAGGTGGAAGGGTGGGTGGGTGCCGGCGTGATAAGTGCGGTGGCTGTGTCGGCCGTGTCGGTGCTGTCGGGGACGTGGCTGTGTCAGACGGTCGGTGCAGTTGTGTCTATCTCGGGCCAGGGGGCGGGGACGGGGACGGAGACGGGGCGGGCACTCGTCTCTTGTTGCGTGTGGAGGAAGAGTCGGCGGAGATACGGAAGAGAAAGAGGGCGTGAGAGCATGGCGGTGGATTTGCAGACGGCGTTGGACATGGGCATGAGCGAGGCGCAGCTGGCCGAGGTCCGTGAGCTGGGCGAGGAGGCGGCGTGGTCGCTGTCGACGGCCAAGACAGGCTTCCCGGTCGATCATCTGCGAGATGGCTCGACGGAAACATACTGGCAGTCGGACGGACCGCAGCCGCATCTGGTCAACATCCAGTTTCCCAAGAAGATGGCCATCACACATCTCGCCCTCCACGTCGACTATCGCCACGACGAGTCGTACACGCCGCGGACACTCTCGCTCCGCATCGGGACCAACTACCACGACCTGGTCGAGCTCGAGGTTGTCGAGCTGGATCAGCCGGCCGGATGGGTCGTCATTCCGCTGCGGACGGCGGCGGCGGCGGCACGGGCGGCCCGGCGGGCGGAAGCGCTGGAGAATGGCGAGGAGCCCGACGATGACGACGCCGCAGACCTCGACGCCGTGGTGCGGACCAACTTTCTCCAAGTCGCCGTCGTCTCCAACCATCAGAACGGACGCGATACACACATTCGCCAGATGCGGGTCTTTGGGCCGAAGCGGAGCGTCGCCCTCCCTGGCCACATCCCGCACTTTGGCACCGTCGAGATGCAGCAGTTTGCCATCCTGCGATGACAACCATGGACAAGCATGGGGTGGTTTATGCTGTGTCGGTCGGTGGAGGGGGGGAAGGAGGCGAGGAGGCAGAAGCGGGAGCAGCTTCGGCATCACTAACGGCAGCGGCAGCAGCGGCGGTAGCGCGGGCAGAGACGTCAAAGCGGATAAAGTCGACCTCGATATCGACCGATTTCTTCTTGTGGAACTTGTACGTGTTAGGCAGTTCGTAGCGGAGCTCTGCAAGGACGTGTGCGTCAACGCCGTGCTTGGCCGCAAACTTGAGGAGGAATCGCCGGGTCGACGACTTGTGGAGCGAGTAGACGGCCGAGGTGGCGAGATCAAAGGCGACAGCGAGGAACTTAGTGTCGAGGCCCTTGTGCTTCTTGGTGCCAAACGGCGGGTTGAGGATGACCGTTCTGCAGCACCGCGGCGAGAGACCGGTCTCTGATGGAGTGCCTTCCGTCAGCGTCTCGCCCAGAGCCAGCACATCGCCCGCAACAAACGTCACGCCCGTCGGCGCGTCGAGCTCGCCGGCGTCGACCAGGAGAGCCAAGTTCTCCTCGGCAGCCATTCTCGCCTCGTCATCGATCTCCACCCCGGTCACCGACTCTGCACCACCCAGGGCACATGCCAGCGAGAGCATACCCGTTCCCGATCCCAGATCAACCACATGGGCGCCCTCGACATCGCCGTAGCCCTCATCCATAGTCGCCACCATGTGCGAGGCAATCTCCGCAGACGTCGGGTACTGCTCCAGCACGATCTTGGGCGCAGGGAAAGCTGCCTTGGCCCGGGACAGGGCCCACTCGATCTCCCTCTGCATGGTTCGAGGTGTATGTGTGTGGGGGGGGGGTAGAGGAGAGGTTACGGGTAGCGGGGGGGGGGTGCCCCTGCCCGCCCTCGGTGTGTGATGGGCCATTTGGGACAGTCACACAGTTTGAGAGAGCCAAGTCATTGGATCGCCGTGACGATCTGGGTGGGTTTGATGTGGAGGTGGCGGTGAGGAGATGCAGTGGGAGGGGTAGATGACCCGGGTGCGGTTGTGCTTGTAAGCGCTTGCCAGTCACGAGAGAGCCATCTGGACAAGGATCATCGTTTGTCGTCGCAGTGGGTCGGTTCACAAAGGGGAAACCGGAGGCGGCAGCTTGTTAGAGGCAATCAAAGATGCGATTAGGAGCTTTTGCGCTCAGATGTTCAGTTTAGGGGGTAAAGATGGTGGTACCAAGTGTGCACAATGGAGATGGAGGAGTTGACTTGTGTCTTGCCTCACACATGGTGTGTGTGCAGTTGCAGAATGCCAAACCGACTGCGACGGATTTGGGATCAATCGTTCTCGAGCTATGATCTGGAACAGACACGACCAGGCGTTGTGGGCGATGGCAGCTGCGATAGAGACAGGACTACCGCCCCTTATACACCAGCAGTCTTAGTGCAAGTTGCTGGTGCCACCAAGCCACAACTGCAGTTGCACGTGCCTTGCGCGTGGCGTGCGAGCGGGTTCCCAGACGGACACAACCGACTGACTCACTCGACTCAACGCGAGGCGGCGACATGGCGGACGGGCCGGCGGGAGACGCACAGCGGACGGCAGTGGCTGGTCTGAGTGTGCGGGTGCTTAAGGCGCGGCTACAGGCGGCGGGCGTGCCGAGCCGCGGCATGGTGGAGAAGGACGAGCTGGTGGCGGCGGTGCTGGCGCTGGGCGGCGAGGGGCATGGCACGGAAGCGTCGGACGAGGCGGCGATGTGTAAGTTCTGCCACGAGGGAGGCGAGACCCAGGTGGTGGCCGAGTACGGACCACTCATTGCTCCGTGCGCGTGTACCGGATCGCTTGGCCACGTCCATCGCGGGTGTCTGGACGCGTGGCGCGACGCCGGATCGCACCCGGACGCTGCGGTTGCGTGCCAGATCTGCGGCGAGCGATACGTGACTGCGCATCTGCCGCCGCGCGGCGGGCAGGCTGCGGTCTGGCGCTCGCTGGCCTTGCTCGGATGCGAGTATGGCGTGGCGCTGGCTGCTCTGATTGCGGCGGTGCTGGTGTGCGGCGTGCTGGCGGCGCGATGGCGGGTGCTGGAGCAGCTGGGCGAAATGTTTGATGCGTATCTGGCCATGGTCCAGCCACAAGTGGCTGCCGGGCAAGAGAGCGCCGGCGAGGCGGAGCAGGTGCTCGGCATGCTGGGCGAGTTCGGGCACACCCTCCTGGCGGGCTCGCTGGCGTTCTCGATCGTGATCGGCCTTGTGGGTGCGCTGCTTGCGGCCGGCGGTGTGGTCGACACGCCAGACCTCTCGCGGTGCCGGTGCATGGCGATTGGATTTGGCGGCCCGCTGGTGGTTCTCCTCATCGGCGCTGCCGTGTTGTACGGCCAGCTTGTCGCCGGCCAGCTTGCGTGGCGGGCGGGGCGACGAGCGTGGGACCGGCATCTCGAGCGAGTGTATGGCTCGGCGCGGGCTGTCGACCGGATCGTGGTTGTTGATTGGCCCGGCCATCGTCAGTCTGGAGCCGAATCGTCGACGTAATGCGTCGCGATCCTGGATGGGGTCGTCGTGGTGTAGTCGTAGTCTGTGTGTACAGTAGTGATATGTAGGTGAAGCTAGGTCAAGGACGTGTCATAGGGGATAGGTGGTCCCCTCTTGTCCAAGGTTTTTGCTCATCTGGATGTGTTCTGCCTTCGATACGAGCAGCAGATAGCCATATGGGTCCCGGCTATCCAAGCTTGTGTCAAGGCCGTTTCTTTCGTGAGAATGAAAAAACAACAATTAATCGATCCTTCCCGCCTCGTCCGAGTAACTCCCCCTTTTCCCCCGGGTCGTCGCCAAATGGGTTGCACTCACGCACGCCAGTAGCCTCACCGTCTCTGCCGCGCCTCGCCACGCCGCTGCACCGTGGTCTGGCTGCAGCTCTACCACCACCGCTCTCTCTGCTCTCCGCACCATGCAGAGCGCACGGGCCACGCTGGGTATTCTTCTCGCAGCCCTGGCGGGCCTCCTCCTCACCACCATGCTTGCACCGACCTCGGGTCCGGACGGACTGCCGCTCCCGGCCTCGTTGCCTGCCCCGCTCCTCGCGGCTGCCCGCGACTGCGGCGACTCTCCGCCGCCATCGCCGACTCGGTGCGAGCCAGCCCGCTGCGGGCGGCTTGCCGTCGATGGCATTGTTTCGCCCGAGCATGCTGACGCCCTGCGCGCGCTGATGGACGCCGCGCTGGCTGTCGGCGGCGGCGGATCAGGTGGCGTCTCCATCCTTGACCTGACCTCGGGCGCCGTCTCGCATCGCAACCGCTTTGCGGATCTCTTCCGGCTCCTTGCCGCCCGTCCAGAAGCTGGCCGACTGGACGCTACCGCGCTGGATGTCTACGCGCACGTTGTGACCTCTGTCCGCGATCTTATCGCCAGCGTGTTCGAGGCCGAGACCGGCCGGCAGCTCTACCTCTCGTCGCCGACGTTTTTCTCGCGATTCAACGGGAGCCAGCCGCCGGCAACCGATCACGACGAGTACTGGCACACACACGTCGACACGGTTGCCTATCCAGATTTTACCTATACCGGTCTGGTGTATCTCGCCGATCCGGCTGCGGTAGATGGCGGTGACGGCGACGGCGACGGCGACGGCGACGGCTTTGCTGGCGGCGAGTTTGAGTTCACCGACACCGCCTCCCGCATCGTACCGCGCAAGGGCCGGATTCTTGTCTTTTCGTCTGGCGGCGAGAACCCGCACCGGGTCCGGCGAGTCACCGCGGGCCTCCGCTACGCTCTCACCATCTCGTTCACCTGCGACCCCGCGCGTGGCATCGACGACGCTGACTTTTTGGCACGGGCCCGTGCTGCCGCCACCCAAGCGTAGGCACTGCACCACATCGACTCTCTGCGTCGCACTCGAACTTGGCCTTGGTGATGAGAGCGGAGAGCGAGATTAGAGTGGAAGCAAGGGAAGGTCGAGCGTGAGTAGCTCAAGGCCAAGGCCATGGCCAGATCGCCATCCTCCCCCCCCCCCCCTCCTAACCCCTCCGCCCCCTCCACCCCTCCCCCCATCAAACCAACCATCCATCCATCCCCTCATCCACCGACCTCGCCCAGACGCTCTCTCCCAAATCCGCCACGTCTTTCCCATTTTTGACCGTTGGCGCGCTATCTCCGGCCCAGCACCCCCCCCCCCTGGCACGGCCGTCCTCCCGCTATTATATGGATGGAAAACGACCCCATTTTTCGACCGTTGGCGCGCAATCTCCGGCCAACCACCCTCCCCCAGCCCCCCCCTCCCCCTCTACCATCCCCACAGCACACCCATCTCCACCCCCCACCCCCCTGCGAGTGCGACCCAGGAGGAGCGGCGAGGTATGGTGTATACGGTGACACTGTCTGGAAGCCATGGGCGTATCTGGACAACCAAGCCCAGGGTTGCCCGCAATGGTGTCCTCACTCTGGTGGCTAACTCGCTCAACGGCTCGGCCACCCGGACGCCATTCACAGCTGCTGCCTTTGCGCCCTCGGGAGCCACCTTTACTCTTGCTGATGCTGCTGGCAAGTGTTACACCTTCCATGTCCTCTCCAATCGATACTCGCTGCTGCACTCTGCTAATGGCCCGCCATCGGCTCTTGCCCATGCTGCTGCTGATCTTGTCATCGCTCCGCCAAGAAAGCCTCTCGCTGTCGTCTCGGGCTCTACTGGCGCTCCGCTCGCCGCCCTGAGGGGTCACCGCAAGCCGGTTGCCGCTGTTTCAGTCTCAAAGCTGGGCGTTCTCACTGTCTCGCCCGACGCCGCCCTGCTGTGGGATCCACTCGGCTGGGCCAAGACCCGTGCCCTCGGCGGCGAGAGCGACGACGGTGCAGCTGTCCCGCTGCGAACGGCAGCGCTCGGCGACACCGTCGCGGTCACCGTCCTAGCCACCGGTGCGATTGTTCTGTGGGACGGCGCTTCGTTCAGCGCCACCTATCAGCTGCACCTGCCCAAGGCCGAGCTCGAGCTCGACGTGACTGGCGTCGCGCTCTCGGGTGACGACCGCTACGTCCTCGGCTGGGGCGCGGCGCCGACGCTGGGCGTGGCAGTGTGGCGGACCGTCGACGGCTCGCTGGCCAAGATCTTCTACCTGCCTGCTGCCGCCCGCGGCGTCGTTGCCGGCGCCTTTGTCCCGCCGGACGGCAATGCGCACTGGAGCCTACCGAGTCACTCGCCGGTCCTCGCTCTGCTGTGTGACAACGGCGTGCTGTACTTTGTCTCGCTCGCCTCGGGCGTCGTGCTGGCGCAGATTGGCGGCAAGACTCGCCCGCTGACTGGCTTTGCACTCTCACCGTTTGGCCGCTACTGTGTGGCGCTCACACACGACGGCCATGCTGCGCTGTACGACCTCGAGGTGGTTGGCGCTCGAGCAAGCTCGAGCTCCACCTCGAGTGCGGCGTCGGGCGAGACGCTGGTGGCCAAGTCGTACGGGCCCGACGCGACGCCGGCGATGCCGGTTCCGTCTGCGGCCGAGAAGCGGCAGCAAGCGCGCAAGGGCAAGTCGAGCGCTGGCTCGTCGACCTTTGCGCATCCGTCGTCGGCGGCAACCGGCAAGCTTCGTGGTGGATGGACCAAGTCCGGCTGGCCTGGCGCGTCCAAACCGGCGCCGCGGGCCGATCCGCCGCTGGATGTGCGGGCGGGGAAGACCGGATCGGCGTCGGCGCTGCTCTCTGCCGACAAGCTCGCCTCGCTCCTCCTCGAGTACGGCGAGTACCCGTCCAAGTACCGGCTGCTCATTTGGCGGTTCCTCCTCCAGGTTCCGAGCAACAGCGAGGCGTTTGAAGCGCTGGTGGCCAAGGGAGTCCACGTCTCGTGGTCGCGGCTCGCCGAGACCTACCCGATCTCGTCGCGCAAGCTCTTCAAGCTCCTCGAGCGACAGGTCTCTGCGCTCGCCCACTGGGCGCCGATCTTTGGCGAGCTCTCGTGGCTCCCGCAAGTCGTCTTTCCCTTTGTCAAGCTCTTTGCCAAGTCGGACGACGTGGTTGTCTTTGAGGTCCTAGCCACGCTCCTCACCCAGTACACCGGCTCGTGGTACGAGTACTACCCGAACCCACCGATCAACACGCTCGCCCACGTCGAGGCGGTCCTCGAAACTGGTTATCCGGAGCTCGCGGCGCACTTTGCGGCCGTCGGCTTCTCGATGGTCGAGGTTGCGTGGCCGCTGCTCTCCTCGCTCTTCACCGACGTCCTCACCCGCGGCGAGTGGCTCAAGCTCATGGACCACGTGTTCTCGGGCCCCAAGGACTTGCTCAACTACATTGTTGCCGCCTATCTCGGCGCCTTTTCGTCGGCGCTGCTGCGGGTGACGTCGCGGAACGACCTCGAGTTCTTCCTCACACACCACAACGCGGTCAACCTCAACGCAGTCCTGCAGGCGGCGTACGGCCTAGTCGGCCGGGCGCCGGCCGGTCCGGACGCCGGTGCGCCGTTTGTGGCGCTTCCGCCCGGCGCGGCGTATCCCATCTTCAATGCATACCCGCACTTTGTCGTCAACTACCAAGCCAAGGAGCACGCCCGCATTGCGGCCGACGAGGCCGAGGCCTCGCGCAAGCGGGCGACGATCGAGGAGCTCGCCGCCCGCGCTGCCGCCATCGAGGCTGAGGAGGCCGAGTGGCAGCGCCAGCAGGACGAGCTGCTCAAGGCCGAGCAGGTCCGCCGCCGCCAGGCCGCAGAGCTCGAGGCACAGAGCCTCAAGCAGCGCTCGCTCCTTGACGCCCAGGCCAAGGAGCAGCGGCTTGCTCAGCTGGCGGTCTACGAGGCCTCGCGCAAAAAGTTCATGGAGACCCAGAAACGCGCACGCGCCGCCGAGCTGGAGCGTCTTGACGAGGAGCTCGCGCTCGGCCGCTCACGACTGGCGTACGAGATGCGGCAGCGGCTTGAGGAGGAGGCGCTGCTCAAGCTCGAGTTTACCGCCATGCAGCGACTGCAGGAGATGGAGGCCGAGCGCGAGCGCGAGTCGACCTCAGTCCACCTGCGCACCGAGGCCGAGGCGCGGCGCAAGCAGGACGAGCTGCAGGAGAAGATGCTGTTCGAGGCGTGGCGACTGGAGGATGAAGAGCGCAAGCTCGAGCAGGAGCTCGCCCGCTCGAAGCTCTCCAAGCTGGCGTCGCTCGAGGAACAGCTGCGTGCCAAGGCCGCGCTCGACGAAAAGTACCAGCTCGAGCAGCTGGAGAAGGACTTTGCCCTCGCCGAGGTCAAGCGCGAGCGCCGCCTCCGCCAGCTCGCCGAGGACGAGGCCAACCGTATTGCTCTCGAGCTTGATGAGAAGCGCCGCTACGAGGAGCTCCTCTCCAAGCAGGACGAACGCGAGGTCCGGGTCCTCACCGCCGAGGAGCGCAAGTGGCGCCAGGCCAAGGAGGACGAGCGCAAGCGCATCCTCGAGCGCGAGCGCCGCCGCCAGAAGCTCGAGATGGAGCGCCGCCGAGAGAAGCTGACCCTGCTCGAAAAGGCCCAGCGCCGCCGCGAGTTTGAGGAGGCGCTCGAGGCCAAGCGTGAAGCTGAAGAGGCCAACGCGCTCGCCGAGGAGAAGGAGCTGCAGGCCGCCGTCCTAGCGCTCGATGAGGAGCGGAACAAGGATCGCGTGCTCGAGGAGGAGCTCCTCCTCAAGGAGAAGGAGCTCAACGACAAGGTCGCCTTCCAGGCCAAGCTCCGCTCCCTGGAGCAGCAGGTCTACGCCTCGGAGCGCGCCCGCTTTGCCGCCTTCCGCCACGAGCTCTCGCGCAGGATGGAGCTCGACAACGAAGAGGTCCGCCGCCAGCACGAGCTCGCCCTCCAGCAAGCCGCTGTCGAGCGCGAGGCAAAGATGGCCGGCCTCGAGGCCGAAGTCCGCGCCCGCGTCGAGGCCGAAGAACTGGCCAAGTTAGAGGCCGATCAGGCCGCTGTCCGTGCCCGTGCCGCCCGTGTCCGTGCGTAGCACATAAAAAACGCCCGCCCATCCTTGACCGTCCACTGACCACCGACTACCAGACGAGACCGCCGGCCGCCGTCTGGCTGCGGGCCAGACCGGCAAAGCACCCAGCCGGCTTCGCCCACCAGCCGCAGCCGCAGCCCCACCCATCCCCACCCCACCCACCCACCCCCACCCCACTACCCCCTCCACCCCCTCATTACCCCCTCCACTCCCCACATTCCTCACATGGCATCCCCAGTGGCGACGGCTCCGGGTCAACGACGGCCGGCGGGAGCGGGACACCGACGGGCGAGACCGGACCCACGACCCACCGACGGGTGCTGGAGACTCTGGTGGCGGCACAGGCAGCCCACATCGATCGGTTGCTGGCACGGAATGCTGCGCTGCGTGCGCGACTGGAGGGTGCGGCGGTAGGTGGCGTGGCTGGTGTGTATGGGCGATACGGCGGGCTTGCGGCGAGCTTTGTTGACGCTGCCGCTGTCGACCGGTTGGAGACTGCCTTTGACTCGCTCGTCTACCAGATGCGCGAGATTGTGCTGGGGCAGAGGCTGCGCGCAGAAGCGCTGACGTCAGAGACGGGAACTGGTGAGACAGAGGCGATGACCAAGCTCATGGACGATATGCTGGCTCACATTGATGCAGCAGAGGCTACCGCTCGCGCACTTGGTGCGCCGCCGCGGTCGCGGCCTGGCGAGACCCGCGGATCACGGCTGTCGCAACGCTCATTCTCGGGCTCGTCGTTGGGAGAGAACCATCGCTCGGGCTCATGCTCGGGCTCATGCTCGGGCTCGGGCACCGGATCCGACTCGGGCTCGGGCTCGGGCTCGCGGACGCCGTCACCATCGGGCTCGATGGACGAGCTTCTCGCCGACTTTGAGCTCGACCCGAACACCTCATTTGGCGACATTTCGCTCGTCTCCGAGACAGATACCAACTTCGGCATGTCTGCGGCGCAGCTGATGCTGGGCCGACTGGATAGGACCTGCTCGGACGCGTCGATGGTCCAGGTCATTGCTGACATGCACTCGGTCATGAACTCGGAGATCATGTCGGCGCTCGCCGAGTACTCGAGCTCGGGCTCGGGCGCCATAGGCGCCAGCCCGTACTCGGACGTCGACGACGAGTGCTCGTCGTCGGCACACATTGCCGATGCACATGCCGACGCCGATTCGGCGTCCGGCGGATTGGAGGCGTCGCTGCCGTCGTTGGAGGATGCGTCGTCGGACGACGGCGGGGAGTCGGTTGTTGCAGCCGCACCATCGCCGGACCCAGCGGCCACCCCTGGCGCACTGCGCATGGATGAGAACGAGCTGCCTGCGCTGCTGGCGCCATCGCCCATACCACCAACAGCAGCTGCTGGAGCTACAGATCCCAGCAGAGCTGATGAGCCCGAGACACTCACACACAAGCCCGAGGTGCCGGATGCCGGCTGGGATGCGGCCGCTGCTGCCGTCGCCGCGTCAGCTTCGGAAGAGCCACAGCCGCGCGCCCTGGTACCAGCGCTAGATGTGATGCTTTCGTGGACTCACTCGTACGACGATTCCGACTCTGATGGCGAGTCATCGTCGTCGTCGACCACGGAGCCACCACCTGTCATTGCGCACTGGCTGGCGTCGTGCCAGGCAGTGCTGGGCGAGATGTACGAGTTTGGCAAACGTATTGCGCTCAACGACGACAATGCTGTGTACAGAGTCAAGCTTGTGGGCAGCAGCGAGGACGCGCCCGAGTTTGCGCTCAAGCTCTTGATGGAGCGCGACATTGTGGACGGGATGCCGTCAGGCGAGGCGCAAGCGCTGATGCTGCTCCGCGGACACCCGTGCATTCAGGAGATTCACTGGTGGGCGGCCATGGCGCCGCTTTCGTGCCTGGTCATTGTCTCGCCACTTTTGCGCGAGGACAAGGTCGACGTCGACGATCCGAGCGCAGTGCAGCAGTACATGCACGACGTGATCTCTGCGCTCGCTTTCACCCACAAGCGCGGCATCGTCAACCGCGACATCAAGCCGGAGAACATCATGTACAACGCGGAGGAGCGGCGAGCGATTGTGATCGACTTTGACACGGCGGTGTATGTGCGGACGCACGCGGACCGGCCGACGTCGCCAACAGGCACGATTGCGTTTATGGCACCCGAGGTCAAGGCGCTCGACTCGCACCCGTCCACCCACACGCCGTACGACTTTGCCGTCGATGTTTTCTCGGCAGGCATTGTCTTTGGCAACATGCTCTTTGAGAGCTACAATCCCAAGTACCCGGACTGGTACCTCGACTTTTCCAACGTGGCCAAGCTCTTGGCGGCGATGAAGGCGGAGCTGGCGGCGGCGCCCGCCGCTGACTATGGCGTTCGGTCGCACTTGGCGCTCGACTTGCTGGAGAAGATGATTGAGGCCGACCCGGGACGGCGCATCACTGCTGAGCAAGCGCTGGGCCACCCGTACTTTGCCGGCCTCACCGAGCGGGAAATGCTCCCAGTCCCGCCGCTCCATACGCGGCCGGGTTACGCATCGCCGTCGCCGTCGCGCTCGGTGACGCCACCGCATGGCGGCGGCAGCTCGCCAATCTCGCCGAGCGAGACCATGGCCATTGCGAGCCATAGTGGCGGATACATGATGTCGAGCTCGGCGTACCACCAGAACATGATGGGCATGTGGCGGTGATGGAGCGAGGCAAGGCAATCAGTCGAGCTCGTCGAAACGCATCATTTTGCGACGCATCTCCTCGGCATCAGCGCCGATACGGAGAGGCGACTGGGCGGCTAGCAGCGCAGCCTCGCGCCCAGCAGGCTTGAACGGCGTGTCCTCGTACGACGCGAGCCCCGCGGCGGCGTCGGCAGCAAGCGGCTGGTACACCCAGCTGCCGACGGCTGCGTTGCAGAATGGACACGGTCCACCATCGGCCGACGTCGCCACATACTCGGACGCACATTCGCCGCACGACGAGTTGCGACAGCAGGACGTGGCATATGCCGAGCCAAAGTACATCATGCACAACGGGCAGTAAATGGTGGCATCGGCGGTGGCATCGTCCTCGCCTTCGACGATGTCAAATACCGGATGGCCGAGGCGCGGAGGCGAGGCGGGCGGTGTGGCCGGCGGCGAGACAGGCGCCGGAGCAGCGGCCGGGGCAGCGGCCGGGGCAGCGGCCGGAGAAGCCGGCGGCACCAACTCGGCATCGTCAGCAGCGGGTGCGATACGGCCACGCGAGTCGTTGAGATGCAGTCCACGGGCGAGGACGGCAACAATGGCAACCGGCCAGACGGCGAGGAGTGCAAAGATGAGATATACGCCGAGACTGAGACTTGGCAGGGAGATGGCCGGCGCGAGGGCAATGAGGGCCACAACGATGGCGGTGAGAATGCCGAGAACAACAACAACGTCGCACGAGAGCACAACAGCCTGAATTTTCGCCGCAGTGCTGGCCGGCGGCTCCTTGTCGAGCCGCTCACGGACCGATGGTAGCCAGAGGATGGCCGCCAGGCCGACGTAGCTTGCCAGAGAGAGCGCCGACACGAGATGATGGATCCAGTACGCACGCGACCAGTGGAAGAGCAGCGGCGAGACATCGAGAATGAGCTGGGCAGTATGGAGTTCGCTAGCAGCGACGGGTCGACCCGAGTCGGCATACGCCAGCGAGTACATCACGCTCGGGCCTGGGAGGCCCGGACGGAGGAGGACACCGCGGCCCGCGACCACCTCAGCTCTATCGAGCGATATGTTGCGTGGAGGCGAGGTGGCAATGCGAAGAACAAGCGTTGCTCGCGGATGACGCCAAGAGGCGTCAGCAAGCAGCAGTGCAGGCGGCGGAGGCGATGACGGCGGAGGTGGCGGGAGAGCAATGGCACCCGAGGCAGCGAGCGGGACGGTCGGGCGGAGGAAGAGCGAGAGCGAGAACAGAGCCGAGAGGAGAGAGAGGGCCACCAGGATGAGGTAGACCAGACATGCAAGAATGACCGCCGCCCGGTGGCTGCTCTTCATGCTGCACAGAGTCGAGTGGTGGCCGTCGCGGTCGCGGCTGTGGCCGTGGCTGTGGCCGTGGCCGTCGCCGTGGTGGTGGCGCGGCGCGAAAGTGGCGCCAGAAAGTGGCGCGCTTTCTCGGCGCGACGTGAGTCTGCTGATTGTTTTGTGGGCGACTGAGCTGTGATCATGCTGTGCTTGGCTTTGTGACTAGTGACGAGCTGATGGGTCAGTGTAGCTGCAGAGGAGATGGACGATGTAGGCTGGAGAGGGAAGAGCTGTCCTCGCGTGCTCTGGATCTCGGCCTTGAGACTGATGTCGCGAGCTCTTCCACCCATGCGCTCATCATCCCACCACGGCACGTCTCCTCCCATAGCTCATGATGGCACCGATGGGTGGCGAGCGGAGACCATACGCAAATGGATGACGCAGATAGAGGCTTGTCACACCCTGCCATCTCGCCCGGGTTGTCAGCAGCAGACCAAGCAGCGCCGCATTCAGCTTCCTGAACGCTTTTTGGTTTGACCACAGTGTTGACGTCGTTTCGAACATTGTCCCCGTTTCCGTTTTCCCCGGCACACCCCACGCCGACACCACGCCCCGCCACCACCACGGGCAAACACCACAGCTCCAGCCCCCCCCCCCCCCGCACACACCCATGTACCCGCTTCAACTGCTCATCATCATCTGGGTGGTTGCTCTATCTGGTTCATGCCTGGGGCAGGTCAATTCCTATCGCCGCGGCTTCCCCTCCAACACCCCGGTTCTTCCCACATTCACGCCCCACACCGACCGAGCATGGGCCGACATGGGCACCGCCGCGCCATGGAACACCGCATATGCTGTCCTCCCGCTCGAGTCGTCGTCAGATTTGGTCCTTGCCAAGGCTGTGAATGGCACTTACTTCCCCGCCCCGCCCCATGCCGTCCCGAGCTACCCACGTGGATTCAGCAGCAAGCCAGGAATTACGCCCGGTACCGGGGGCCTGGCCACCGCACTCGGCGCTCCTACTGATGCTGGCATTCCGCTCATTCGCTGGGATGTGGCGCCCATCTTTGATGTGACAGAGTCGACTATTGGCGTCTCGTTCTGGTTTCGGTACACTGGGCGTGTTGCGTCCGGAGAGTCGACGGCCAAGACCTCGATCTTCGCCTCGCATCTTCCGAGCGACCACACATACACTGCCGGCGCTGGCGTGCCGGCTGTCTTTCCGATTCTCCTTTTCTCCTCCGAGTTCTTTAACGTCACCATCAACTCGGACAAGGGCGACGTGGCCCTCATCGGCGGCGGGGTTACCGCCAACGACCCGGCACTCGGCAATGTGCTCGACGGCCACGCCCACTACATTGTTGCTCGCGTCATCGACCACATAGACGCGGCCGTCATTTCTGTAGACGGCGTGGCGATCGATGCCGACATCCCGGGTATTCGAAGCAACGCTCCTGTGACCTCGTCCGAGCCAGCGTTCTTCTGGGCCGAGATCGACGCTGTCCTCGACCACATCACCGTTGGCTCGATGCCTTACCGCATCTTCGGGGGCAAGATCTACTCCTGGGGCGGTATCCACACCCAGGACCTCGATGCTGCGTGGGACATGGCGCTCGCGCTCAATCCAACGCACTTTTACATCCACCCAGACACCGCCGGCACTGCTGCGATTGACTACGGCTCCTCACCGGCCACAGCTACCATCATCGGTCCGCCGCCACCAACAGTGCCTACCTCACGTGCGCTGTCGCCGTTCACCCAGCCGTTCCCTGTCGGCCCGGGGTACGTGTTTTCGGCCACCGGAGCTGCGCCGTCACTCACCTTTTCATTCTCGGCTTGGATCTACCTCTCGTCGTCGGCACGTCTCGCCGGCGCCACCCACGCGGTTGCATATGTCCAGGACATGTTTTCACTTGAGATTACACCGTCGGGCACACTGCGGCTTGAAGCATCGGTTCTGCCGGGCCCGCTTGAGTCCGATGCCTCATTTGACCTCCGCGATGCCGCCTGGCATCATGTTGCGGTCGTTCAGGAGAGCAGCAACACATCAGTTTGGATCGACGGCTCGGTGGTGGCCCACGGGGTGCCAGACCTAGCCGGCGCAGCTGCAGCAACCTGGACGACGTCTCGAGGCGCGTCCAGCCCACTGGTTCTTGGCGCCAACCCTAGCACTGGTACTTCGCTCTGCGCCGACTGCGGCCTTGACATTGTCACGCTGTTTGATGACTTGGCGCTCTCGAGCCAGGCTATTTTTGACCTCAACCTCGGCTATCGCATCGGATCGCGGGCCAACCCGGCATGGACTTGCAATCATGTTGCCGCACAATGGCCGCGCGCCCGCCACCCGTTTATCTCGGTCTTTGGGCGCTTCGAGTACGAGACTACACCAATCAAGCGGACGGTGTGCGACCTTGCCACCGACGGCGGCGGCTGGCGGCGGCTTCTTGCCTGCGCTCACGATGCCAGCGGCGCGTTGGTCTTTGACTGGCCGCGGCGTGTCACCTTCCGCTCTGCTCCGCAGGGAACGCATGTCGGGCGGCTGACAACCGAGCTCCAAATCCGCGCCACTTTTAATGACTCTTCGACGGTGGGCGGGGAGCTGCATGCGGCGACCGCATCGGCGCCGGGATCTACGCTCGACAACTGGGCGACTGACGGCTCGTCGACTCGTCCGAACGCGGTCAACCGTCTCGTACTGGGCCAGTCGATCGACCGCCTCTCCACTTTTCCGGCGTCAGAGTGGAGCTACGTCGGGACACGGCTGACCGCAAGTCATCTGAGCTACACACCCGGGCCCAGTGGTGCGGCGGAGTTTGTCCAGGCCCCATACGGTCACGACTCGGACGCCGATCTCCACATTGTGAAGCCTGGCGAGCTGGGCGAGCCGATAGGCCGATGCGATGTTACCGGCTCGGGCCCGCTCGATGGGTTTGAGATCTGGATTCGTGCCAGCCCAGCTGCCTTCACCAACACACTTGCGGTTTCTGCCATCGACTATGAGGGACTGGCATACCTGTACGAGTCGAGCGTCCGAGCTCTGACTCACCTCACGACCCAGTCGCTGTCGTGGTCCGATACCCACATCATGCCGGCGACCGATGCCGACTTTCTCATTGTCAACAGCGAGGACTCGGGTGGGACGGCAAACATCTGCGCCGGTATCCTGCTCAGCACCGCGCGCACGGCGTACTACGTGCCGGACGCCTGGCGCTGTACGCCGACGTCGAGCCTCGCCGACTTTGACGATGTCATCACCGTCTTGCCGGACACCTCCTCTTGGGGCTCAGTGCAGACGATGTCGGTGGCGGTAGCAGGCCAGCATGTGGCGCCGTGGAAGCCATTTACGTTTGCGCCCTGGTTTGCGCGCTGGGTCAAGTCCAAGGAGACAAGCGCCGCGTCGATGGTATGTGTTGTCCGACTCCGCTGCCCGGCGGTAGACCGCAGCCACGGAAACCTGCTCTGCTCGCATGGCTCTGGCGTCGATTCCGAGTGTTCGCTCGTCTGCGATGCCGGCTTTGCACTGCAGTATGGACCAGCTATCGCAAAATGTACGACGGACGGGTGGCAGCCGGCACCGCTCGGCATCTGCCTCCCGTCGTCGTTTGTGGCCTCACCGCTGGCGACCGGCTCCGGCGGCTCCTCGCTTGCCCTGTTGACGGCCACCGTCGAGTACGGGTCCTCGCTCGCGGCAGTCCGCGATGCCTCGGGCGCGCTGGCGGTGGCTGTCGGTGACGCTGGGGCTGACGTTGCCTTTGTGGGCACCTACTCGGCAACAGGAGGACTCGACATCTCGCCATCTTCCAACGCCAGCGCGCTAGCGAACGGAACTCGGTTTGGTGAAGGCGTCGCGCTGGTGGGCGATGTCAACGGCGACGGGCTCGGTGATCTGGCGGTTCTCAGTGCAGGTGACGAGGCCTCGGTCTCTGTCGCACTTGCACCGGACTGGTCTGTCGTCGGTCCCTGGACCCGCACCCAACTTGGTACCCGGTGTGGCGTGCTTGCTGCAGCGGGCGATGTCAACAGCGACGGCGTGCCCGACGTTGTTGTCGGATGTCCTGACGCCGACGGCGGAAGCGGCCGGATTGCTCTCCTTCTTCTTGGTTCGGACGGCCGGGCCATAGTGATGACGTGGGCGAGTCTGCCT
Source organism: Thecamonas trahens ATCC 50062 (assembly GCF_000142905.1). Lineage (NCBI taxonomy): Eukaryota > Apusomonadida > Apusomonadidae > Thecamonas > Thecamonas trahens. Next base: position 414,305 of record NW_013657661.1, read on the forward strand.
GGTGTGACTCAATTGGGGCGAAGCCTGGTTCCGCTTCCCATCGGCGCGCTGTGCAGCGTGTACGACAGCGTGGGCTTGCTGGTTGGAACGACCAATGCGCTCCACGTCGCCTTGCTCGAGTACTCGGGGCCCGGAAACGCGACCCTTGTCCTGCTCGACAACGTGGTGGATGAGGCTGGCGGCTCGCCAGTGGTGGACGGCTTGCTGGGCAGCGTGAGCCGGGCCGGCGCCAAAGGGCTCGGAGCCGGGGCAGTGTATCTCGGCTCGCGGCTTGATCCGAGTACTGGGCTCGGCGAGGTGGCGGTTCTGGCTGCCGGCCACGGCATGATCCTTCCACTGGGACTCTCGCTGTCGGCACAGTACGGGTCGTGCGCTGCCGGTACAAGTAGTAGTTTCGTTGCGAGCGGCGAGCCAGCGTTAGCGTCGATACTGTTGCTTGATGACGACAGCGCGGTTGGCGATGCGCTCCAAGGCACCTTACTGCGCCGTGGGAGCGGCTAGTCGGCACCGGCATGACGTTGCTCGAGTCGAGCTCTGAGGATCAGATCATGCTCGGAGTGGGCGTCCCGCTCTCGCACGGACGGGGCGCGGTGGGTTCCATCAAACTGGATGTGCCGATGCTTGGCCCACGGGTCTCAGCGCTCACGCTCGGACACGCTCCGGAACTTGGCTCGCGACTCGGTGTCGCAGTTGGCGGCGGCAATGTGGTCTGGGTATCGGGCTCGGGTCTGTCACCAGCCGCCCTGGCGGGCATCAGCTTGCACTTTGTCGAGTGGCAAGTGGGCGGAGGCGTCGTCGACGGTGGATGGAGCGCCACATGCAGTGTCATGGCTGGATCGCACTCGGGCACGACGGCCTTTAGCTGCCTCACAGCCCACGATCCGACCAGTGCACGGATGCCATCGCTGACGACCGGCACAAGCGCGGCGTGTCTGGCAACCGCACGTGGCGGCGGCGCACCAGAGCTGGTGATACCGCGAGTATGCCTGCGGTTTGCGCTGCCAGGCGCAGTGGCGAATACGCCGCGAGTGTTCAACGCGCGCGAAGATGCTAGCAATGCGTTTGGGGCGGGCGTGGGCGCGACATTGGCGATGGGCCAGTCGATAGTGGGCCACTTTGACCACGATGGCGACGGTGCGTCGGACATGCTGTTTTCGATCGGCAACTGGGCTCCTCATCACATGGCACTGCTGCTGACCGATCCAGCGTCACGAGCCGGAGGTAGCACGCTCGGCTTTAGCAAGTACGTAGAACTCAAGAACGGAGTTAATGGTGTCCCGCCCGGAACCATTGACGCAAGCCATCACGTGGCGCATGCCGCTGGCTGGGTTGGCGACGTGGACGGCGACGGTAGCAGTGACTACGCGCTGGGCTCCAAGGCGGCGACGGTGCTTCATAGCCACAGCTCGCGCAACGGGTCTGTGGCGTCTATCTCTCAGTTTGCGGTTGACTTTGAGTGTCTTGGCGGCGTGGTGCTGATGAAGCGCGCGTTTGAGGGGATCGGCGCAGTTGTGGCATGTAGCTCGTTCCACGTGCCTGCGCTCGGCGTGAGAGTTTATCGGCTGGAGTACGAGCCACAGTCGGCCAACCTGACGGGTGTGCTGCTGGCAAACCACACAACGGTGGTAACACCGGCCTACTTTGGGCGGTCACTGACCGGCATCGGCGAGACGGGCGAGCCCGGATGGTATGAGGTGATGGTGGGTGGCCGCGGCGACGAGGTGGTCTTTGGCAGCCTCTCGACAGCAACTGGAGAGCTGAGCAGCCGTGGATGGACGACGATCTCGTACAGCAACGACCTCGAACCGCTGCTTCCCGCTTCGCAGCACGGGCTATGGAGCGTAGGCTTTGGTTCTTCCGGTGCGTGTGTCGGCGATCTGGACGGAAACGGAGTGGTCGATGTTGTCATCGGCGACGAAACGGCCGTGGGCCCAGGTTATGGCGCGGTGTTTGTGGTGCTGCGCGGGCGCGCGCGTCCGGTGGTCGGGGTGCGGGCAGTGGGTGTGACCCGTCACGGCCAGACGGGCGGCGCGCTTGATGTTCCGGGCTCTAGCTGGCTGCTGTACGGGACCGGGATGGGCTTTCTGGGCCACAGCTGGGGCGCCGGGACACACACGGTGGAACTCGGGGTTTCTGCGCGCGAGGATCGACCGCTAGCACGGTTTGGCAACCTGGCGCCGTCTGGCTCGATTGTGGTACACTCGTTGGTGTCTGTGGGGAGCGGGCCGACGGTGATGCGAATTCACCCCCGCTTGTGGCCATGGATTCCGGTGTCGTGCTGCAGGTGGAGGGCATCCACTTAGACCGGACGGCCGGCGGTGTGTTTGCGCTAGTCGACAGTGCGGGAGTTGCTGCACCGGGCGAGTGCCGTGTTGTGGGCAGCCCGATTTCGACCGACCGGGCTGCGTGCAGCCTGACTGGCGCAGTCGAGGGTCGTTTCCGGCTTGTGGGCAGCGGAGCTTATGCCAGCCAGTCGACACCGAGCGCGTGGGTTGCGATCTACCAGCCTGACACATCGCTGCAGGTGACGGGCGTTGCTCCGGCGAAAGTTTTGCCGGGAGACACGTTGACGGTAAGTGGCATGTCGCTTGGTTCAGGGTTTGTGACGCGTGTGTGGATTGGCAGCGTGGCTTGCCAAGTGGCAGCCGGGTCGAGCGCAACCGAGCTCGTTTGCGTGGTCGGAGAGCTGCCGCCCGTAGCAGTGGCGCGCAACGAGTCGTACGTCGGGACAGTGTCGCTCGAGGTGTCACGTGTGGCTACCGGGCAGGTGGAGCGGGTTGAAGGCGGCAACGTGACGGTGATCAACGTGTGGGCGAGGAGCATTAGCGCGCCGCCGCCAGCATCGCCCAAGACCACCGCTGTCAACGACAACGTGTTGCCTGCGTCTGGAGCGGCGTCGACAGGCGCGATGGCGATGTACTTGCTGGTCGCGATTGTCGTTTGGATGCTGATGTTTGGAGTCCGGCAGCGGCGGAAGAACGTGGCCAAGTACCGGCGCGAGCCGGAGAAGTGGCTTGGGCTGGGGTTAGACCAGTACGTGGTTCGGAACCACATGGTGTTTGGCATTGTAGCGAGCTGCAAGCATGATGTGTTTGGTCGGATGGCGCGGGCAATCGATCTCTCGGTCCACCTTGCGCTGATGTTCTTTGTCACCGCGTGTCTGCAGATACTCAAGCCCGAGTCGTTTGCGTCCGACACTGAAGTGGTGTCGCTGGAGCGGCTACTGGACATGGTGTTTATCAATGTGGTGACGCTTCTGATGTCTGTGGTGCTGGGTGTGCCGATGGTTCGATGGGCGCTGAAGCGCGGGCAGATTGCGATTGCGGTGGTGCTCAACGCAGGACTGGTCGCACTAGGCGCCGTTGTGGTCACCCTCCCGCTATATGTGCCTGGATTTGAGGTCAATCTTGGCGCGCTAGCCTTTGTGCTCGGCCTCGGACTGGCGGTGTCGTGGCTGGTGATGGACCCGCTGAAGGTGACGGCGCTGTACGTCGTCCTAGGCTACCGGGCAATCGAAGTGCGCCAGGGTGGCAACGGCGGCTCAACAGCGGTGGCGGCGGTGGCACCGGGCGATTATGCCGGCGCAGGCAAGACGCTGCCGACCAAGTCGGAGTCGTCGGATGCTGCGGCTCCATCGGATGCCGAATCTCGAAGCGGTGGCGACGTCGATGTTGACCTCGAGGAAGGCACTGCAGACCGATCGGAGCAGAAGTCGCGGTCGGGATCTGGCTCTGGGTTCGAGCTCGAGTCGAGCAGTCTCGCCGAGCTGAAGCAGCGGCCGCGGCGCGGGTCCGCGGTGCCGAGACTTGAGGGCCGGCGCCGGCGTGGACCGGGATAAAGGCACGTCTTTACTACACGCTCACACCAGCCACTTGCGGCCATCGGCGAGAGTGTCCCCCCCGATCATGGAGAGAAAGGCACGGACTATGCGCCAAAGTGCCGACGCTAGCGAGCGGGCGAGTTGCAGGCGGCGCGAGAGCAGGTAGGCGACGACGAGCGCACCGAGCGCGGCACCGACACCGGAGAGGCCGAGGCTGGCCACAAGACGGTCCATGAGCGACGACGGCGGCAGCGGGCGGCGTTCCGGGAGGCGAGGCAGTGGATCGAGGTCGTCGGCGTCGTCGTTGTGGCGAGTCGGGGCAAGGCGGGTGTCGGGCGAGAGTGTGCCGGCGTCAGTGGCGTCTGCCGGCATATCGATGTCGTCCAGGACCGGATCGGGCGTTCCGGCGCGGGGAAGCGGGGAGCACGGTGGGGTGTCCATAACCACGCGCACGTTTGCAGCGGCGGCGCGGCGGGAGACCGACTCGGGAGCGTCGGTGGCACCATGAGAAGCCAACGTGTCGCTGAGGTCGTCCATAAAGGCAGCAACTGCCGGCGGAAAAGCAGCGTCGTCCCCCTCGCCGTACATGGTAGCAGCAGCAGCACGGATGCGGGCTTCGTCAGCACCAGAGACAACCAAAGCCTGAAGCCAGGCAAGGGCAACATGGGCACATGCACAGGCGGCGTCAGCAGGGCAGACGTGGGCCGAGGCGTCCTGGGCGGTGGCGGCGGCAAAGGCAGTGGCGGCGTGGGCGACGGTAGCTTCATACGCCCGCGAGAGAAAGAGTGACTCGATGGAGGTGGCGGTGGCGCGTGGGATGGGTAGGCCCATGGTTGGGTGGTGTGTGTGTGTGGGGGGGGGGGGGGGGGAGTGGTGTGTGTGGTGGTCGGGCGACGGGGTGCGAAGCGGGGTGGGGCGATGGGAGCCACCGGAGGGGAGGGGGAGGGAGGGAGGGAGGGAGGGGAGGGGAGGGGGGGGGGTGGGGGATGAGTAGTATGTCTTTGAATCATATGATTTGGGTAAGACGGGATCTGCCTGCGGTCTGCCTGCGGTCTGCCTGCGGTCTGCCTGCGATCAGCCTGCGATGACCGAGTATGGCCATGATCGATTGACGTCGTTGAGTCTGGTAGCGGGACAAGGGGCACAGGGCTCGACAGCATCACCTCCACCCCTCTCTCCCCCCTTCCCCCTCCTTCCCCCCCTCCCTCTCCCCCGTCCACCCCCATCTCGTCCGATCATCCGAGACAGAAGCTAGAGAAGATGGCAATGAACACGAACATCATCTTTGTGTTCCTCTGCCTTGCTCTTGTCACCCTTGCGGCCGGTGCGAGCTTTGACTGCGACATGGCGCCTGCCGACCCGCAGGGTACGTCACGTGCCGCACGACCGTGGGGGGGGAGGGGGGAGGGGGGGAGGGGGGGGGGGGGGGGTGCAAGGGAGGGGATGACTCATGGATGATTGTGGGTGTGGTGTGGTGTATGGGTGTGGTGTATGGGTGTGGATGTATGGGTGTGGATGTATGGGTGTGGTGGATGTGGTGGTGGTGATGGTGGTGGTGGTGGTGGTGGTGGTGGCGATGGTGGTGGTCGTGCCGATGTCGATGCGATGCCGAGGACCGTGCTGATCACCCCTCTCCTCCCCCTCCCCTCCTCACACGCGCATACACGCATACGTACACGCACGCGTACAGATCGCCGGACAAACAAGGAACAACTGGTCATCACCACGTTCAACGTCGAGTGGCTGTTTGATGGCGTGACCGGCCCGTCGTCGTGCCCATGGAAGACGGCGGAGGAGGCGGACCGGCATCTGGAGCTCGTGGCGACGTTTGTGGCGACGATGAACCCCTTGCCCGACGTGCTGATGATGCAGGAGGTGCAGGACTGCGACATGCTGCGGCGACTGGCGAAGGCGCTTCCCGGCGGCGAGGCCGTCTACCGCGCGTACATGGTCAAGGGCACCGACACGTCGACCCAGCAGAACACCGGGATGTTGACCAAGATCGATCCCGAGACTCATGTCTTCCGCACCAGCGACCGCTTCCCGTACCCGATTGGCGGCGAGCAGTGCGGCTACAAGGGCTCGGACGGGACCCAGGGCGTGTCGAAGCACATGTTTGCCCAACTCCGGGTTGGCTCGCGCCGCCTCGCGCTGGCCAACATCCACTTTCTCGCCTTTCCCACCGAGTCGACCCGGTGCGCCAAGCGCGAGGCCCAGGCCAACGTCATTCGCTACCAGGTTGACGAGTTCCTGACCAAGGGCATGGACGTCATCATCCTCGGCGACCACAACGACTACTCGGCCGACGTGCCAGACTCGGCCGACAACAAGCCGAGTTCGCGAGTCGTCAACATCCTCCGCAACGGCGTCATCAAGGGCGCATCGAGCCCGGCTGCCAACGCCACCACGCCCAGCATCACCGAGTCGATGTCGTTGGAGGAGGTCTCTGCACTTGTCAAGCAGCCGTCGCGCTACACATCGGCGTACGGGACCGACCTGGTCTCGCAGATCGATCATCTGCTCATCTCCAACTCGCTCATCGGCTCGCTCTCGCACGCGTACATCGACCACGGCTTTCCGCGCGGCGTCGTCTCGGACCACTGGCCTCTCACCGCGGTTCTCAAGACGAGCGACTGGTAGCCAGCCACCCTGATAAACTCGTACTTCTACTTTGCTCCCGCCACCCTCTGCTTTTATGTGCTTACGACGACGGGGCTGCGGCGGCGTCTGCAGCGTGACCAGCGTCGAGTGTACCGCCTCCATCTGGGCGAGCATCTCGTCGAGCGACTCCTTGGTGAACTCGACGGTCATGTCCGACGACTCGCCCGAGACCTGCTCGACTTGCACGTTGAGCAGAAGCTTGGGCTGGTGGAGAGCGGCGATCTTGTCCGAGCCGAGCGTCACGTTGAGTTTCCAGTCAAAGTCGGTCATGTACGCCGAGGCAATCTGCGACGAGGCTACAACAAGGGCAAGTCGGAGTTCATCTGTCCGCGAGCGGAGGACGCCGACAATCGGCGCAAAAAGCTTGCGGTCGACGCCGAGGGTGGCAAGATCGCTGGCAATGGCCTCGTTCGACAGCGAGAACTTGATCGCGTTGGTGAACAGCAGCTTGAAGGCCTCCACCGAGCCGAGAATCGAGTCGATCGACGCGCACTCTTGGAACCGCTGCACGTACGACTGCGGCTTGGAGCAGAGGTCATCGATGATCGCATGCAGAAACTACCCACCCGCACCACCCCCCCTGTCTGCGTGAGTCTAGGCGTCTGTGCCGTCCACGACCCCAGCAGCCGACCGCCTGCAGCCCAACCAGCAGAGCCGCCTCAGCCGACCACCACCACCACCACCACCACCGTCACCCCCCCCCTTGTGGCTAACCTTGCCTCTGCCCCGCCCTCACTCCCGCTCCTGCCCCCCTCCCCCCATGCCCCTGCCGCCCCGTCCCGGTCACGCGTCCACTCACCACGACCACCACGACCACCACGGCCACCACCACGGCCACCACCACGGCCACCACCCTCTCCATCGCCACCATATCCTCCCTACCACCACTCTCACCCCCCCCCCC
>NW_013657661.1:422235-423447 GCF_000142905.1 Thecamonas trahens ATCC 50062
ACACCCCCACATCTCCTGGTACGCACCTGCATCACAAGGTCGCCGTCACTCCAGTCACACACGTCCTTGACATAGGCAAGAAGCTTGAGGTTATGGGCAGAGGGCACTCCGCCCAGACAGTGCAGCCGTGCTTCACCATCACTCGACGCCATCGCCAGACTCTCTTCGCCTCACACAGAAAGGGGAGAGAGAGGGGGGGGGAGGGAGGGAGGGAGGGAGAGAGAGGTGGGGGTGGTGGGGTGGGGTTGGGGGACACGCAGCGGACTGGTCGAGGCAGCTCACATGGTCCGACCCTGTCGACATGTGCGTCACATACGGTAGCGGTGAGCCGTGATGGCGAGGTTGGTGGTCAGAGGGACAGAGTGATGGGTGTCAATGATGGTGATGGTGGTGGTGATGGTAGCTGCGACGGGGACACCGGGGTCGATGGCCTCGGTCGATCTTCCTCTCGGGCAGGTAGCCAGCACGCGGTCCGGCCACTCGGCGCCTTAGCCAGAGGAGCAACACCTGACTCCCAGGGGAGAAGGATGAGTCACTCCACTTGGGGGCGGACTAGATGCCATCGACTCGCCGTCGCACTCCCCACTCAGGCAGCCACCTTGCAAACGCGCGAATCCTCTCACACCTCCGCGCGCTCGCCTGCACACGCGCACACCTGCAAACACAGCGGGAACGCGGGAGGCCGCACGGCGAGAAGGCTATGGATGTAGTATACAATGCGTCACGGCCCAAGTTGATGCACGGGCTGGTGCTGGTGATGGTGCTGGTGGTGGTGATGGTGATGGTGATGGTGATGGTGATGATGGTGGTGATGGTGCTGGTGGTGGTGATGGTGATGGTGATGATGGTGGTGATGGTGATGGTGATGATGGTGGTGATGGTGATGGTGCTGGTGATGGTGCTGGTGGTGGTGCTGGTGGTGGTGCTGGTGATGGTGCTGGTGATGATGGTGGTGATGGTGCTGGTGGTGGTGATGGTGGTGGTGACGGTGGTGGTGATGGTGATGATGTACAATACTGTTCTCGTTGGGCCTTGTCTGTCACGGTCACCATCCCCATCCGCAGCACTGGCCATCGCCACGTTCATCAACATTCCCTTGACCACACCAGCACACACCACAAAGCACCTCCTTCCACCCTCCCTCCATCCCGTCCACCCAATCACCTCTAACCCCCCCCCTATGGAGGCTAGGGTCTTCGGGTTCCTCCCGGA
>NW_013657661.1:423751-434528 GCF_000142905.1 Thecamonas trahens ATCC 50062
ACCCTCCCTCCACTCCCGTCCCACCCAACTCCACTCCTAACCCCCCCCCCCCCCCCCCTCCCCCTCCCCCCCATACCCCGATCCCGATCACCCTGATCATCCCCAAACACACCTCCAATCACCTCCAATCACCACACCAGCCAAACCCAACCCACCACCACACCAATTCCAGCAAATTCCCGCCCCTTCCCTACCCCCCCCCCCCCCTATGGAGGCTAGGGTCTTCGGGTTCCTCCCGGACGAGGTGTACAAGGCACTCTCTGCCCAACCGTGGCGAGAACGGACACAGGCTGCCCATGCCCTGCTTGACGGCTTGCAAGGACTTGGGCCAAGGGAGATACCTTCGGTACGGAGACACCTTGCCAAGCTCTGTGATGTGGCTACCAAACTGCTGGCTGATCCAAAGTTCAAGGTCGCTCTCACAGGCTTGCACATCATCGAGTGCTTGGTCCTCCGCTTTGGTCCGGCTCTCAAGCCGCTGCTCTCGGTCCTTGTTCCCCGTCTTGCTCACGAACTCGGTGGCAAGCATGTGGTATTTGTCTCGGCTGTCGTCAAGGTCTTTCACGATCTGTATGATGTCCTTGGTCCGCTCCCGGTCGTCGTCCATCTCGCAGAGCATCTCGAGACCTCGCCACCGCATCGCGTCGTCGAGCGATCGCTCAACCTCCTCATCTCTGCTCTGCTGCTCTTTCCCGACGCCCGCGTTCCCTATGCCTCGCTCCTCCGCCCATTGCTGCGCCTCCTCACAGAAAACGGTCTGGAGCTCGGCGAACAGCCGCGGACTCGCGCAGGCGTCATGGTTCTCGAGTTTCTGGCTATCGCATACACCGACGTTGGCGAGTCGCTCATCGACGAGCTCGCCCGCTTTGCCCCGTCGGACGCCGCGCTCGACGACTTGCGTGTCCTCATGGTCGCCACCCCGCTGCCCACCATCACAGAAGACGGTGTGGTCGAGCACGGCGCACAGCTCCCCCCCCGCCGTCGTCGGCTGCCTCGCACTCGAGCGAGGTCTCGGCCTCCCGCACCCCACACCGCCGCCGCTCCTCCCGCCGTGCTCTGCTTGCACCGGACACCTTGTACCGCGACCATAGCGGCCGTGACGACCGCGGCGCACGCGACGGCCCGGCCTACACCCCGCCATCAAGCCACCGCCGTGCCAACACCTACGACGCGTCGCGATCTGCCCCGTCGTCGCTCCGTACGGATGCCAATGGCCGCAGCACGCGTTCGCCGTCGTCGCCCTACGTTTCGCCAGCCGACCACTCTTCATACGCTGCCCGCCACGCCTCGTACCGCGCCGCACGCGACGCCAGTTCCGGCCCCAGCTCGGTCCTCTCCCGCCGCAACGCCCCGCCGTCGGTCCAGCCGCTCAGAGTGGACCGCTCGCAAGCATCAGACCACCCGCATGCCGGCGGTGCATCCTCCTCGTCATCTCGTGGCGTCTTTCGCGCATCCTCTATTCACGGCCGCGACATCATGCTTGACGACGCCGATCAGTCCCGTCGCCGCGTCGCCCCGCGCACCTTTGGCGGCCACATCAAGCGTACCCGGAGCTCGCGCGATGCCATCGTCGACCCGTACGACCTCGACGAAGCGGAGCCTACCCGCAGCAGCGGAGGCGGCGGCGGCAAGCACAAGCGCCGCATGTCCACCCCACGGCTCGGCCTCATCAAGCGCCGTGCCTCCCAGCGCATGGCCGCTCGCCGCGAGTCGGTCGACTCTTCGGCCCAGTCCGCGATCGCCTTTGCGCCCAAGTCCGAGCCACGGCTCGAGCCCGAGCCCGAGCCCACTGCAGTGCGCACCCCATCTCATCGCCGCGGCTCCTCGCGTCGCCGTACCTTGTCGCTCGTCCCGGATACCTCCCTCGCCGTCTCGATCCGCTCGTCGTCGACCCGCTCCCCAACCGACTCGGGCCACTCGCCATCACCGATGCCTTCACATGCAGGCTCGTTCTCGCCAACCGCCGACCGCCGCCGCGCGGCCTCCATTGCTGTAGCTCCACTTGCGGAGCAAGCCTCCGACTCTCAAATCCCACTCCGCCGCCGTCGCAAGAACTCGGTCAGCTCGGCCTCTTCGCGCCTCGACTCGTCAGTGCCCAACATACCGCTGGGCGATTCAATGTCATCGACAGCCAGCGGTCGCCGCCGCCGCCGCAAGCCGTCGCACAGCCCAGATCCTGACCACGAGCCGGCCCGCACCTCCAGCTATCGCCGCCGCCGCAAGCGCTCGGTCGACCTCAACCGCAGTGTCTCGCCACAGTTGATGCCGTCGTCGATGTCCTCGCGGATGTCCGACGTCGACTCCAATGCAGCCGAGGCTGAAGCCGGGTACAGTTCAAGGCGGCCGTCCCGGCGGATGTCTACCGCCTCGACCAAGTCCATTGTCTCGATGAGGTCGTATGCCGGCGCCGCTGCATCACCCAAAATCGACAATGCCGAACAAGTTCCAACCGAGCTGCTACAGCCGGTCGATGGTGACGTCGACGCCGCTCTCGAGCACGCGCTCCACGATGCGTCTACAGCCAAGGAGTGGGAGGTTGCGTTCCGCGCCCTTGAGCTCCTTCGCCGCATTGTTGTCCACTCGCCCGACACCGTCGTGGCCGCCTCGGACGGCGTCCCGCGCCTGGTCGAGGCCACCCGGACCTGCGTCGCCAACCTCCGCTCCTCAGTCTCACGCGCAGCGCTGTTGCTGCTCGAGAACGTGTTTACCCACCTCGGCCGCCCCATCTCCTCACATCTTACCGGCCTGGTTCCGGACCTTGTTAAGAAGGCTGGCGAATCGTCGACCTTTATGCAGGAGCAGGTCTACTCGACCCTCGAGGCCATGGTCACCCACGTCGCACTCTCGCGTGCCATCGGCACCCTCTGCGGCGAGGCCGAGTCCAAGAACAAGCTCATCCGTGCCGCCGTCGCCCATGCTTTTACCCAGCTCGTTGTCCACCGCGGCAGCCGGGCCCTCCACGCCCGCGACGTCGGCGACCTCCTCGACATTGTCGCCAAACAGCTCAAGGACCGCGACTCCAAGGTCCGCGCCCATGCCCGAGCCACTGCTAAGGCCTGCTATGAAGCCACTCCGGACTTTAGCTCGATCCTCGCATCGCACCTATCGTCGTCGGCAGCATCTGCCTTTGCCGCCGCAAACAAGTAACACTACCGTGCGCTCTATCACAGCGCCGCCAGCAGCGAGTCGAGCTCGTCCATGGCGGGCGCATCACCCACACCGTTGCTACTCGTTTGGCCACCCGCAGGCTCCAGCGCTGCCAGCATCGAATCCAAGTCGTCGTCGCCGTGCCCGCCTTCCACACCACTGCCACCCGAGACCCCATCCTCTGGCCCTAGCGCTGCCAGCATTGCGTCCAGATCATCGACTGCCGCAGCCGTCTCGCTCGCCAAAGCCGCAACCTGCGGGGTTCCGACGGCGCTGCACCTGTCTCCAATGCTGCCATGGCCGCATTGAGCACATCAGACTCTTTGCGGGCCGCGCGCTGCGCTTCGGCTTCAGCCTCGGCCTCAGCCTCGGTCTCACCTTCAGTGCCGGCACCCAGCGTGTCAAGCAGCGCGTCGAGGTCCGAGAACTCTTGTGCTGCCAGATTGCTTTCTCCGTTCTCAGCATTGGCCAGGTCGATCTGCTCCAACAAGTCATGCAAGCTGGTGTCGGCCGGGTTGGTGCTTGCACTTGCGCTGGCACTTGCACTTGCGCTTGCCCCCGCGTTAGCACCACCATCGCCATCGGGATCGGCATCCGGCTCGAGTTGACCCAGAAGTTCGGCCAGCTCATCCGTCTCGGCAGACGGCACAGGCTCAGCCAGAGACCCGGCTACGGGCTGAGCCACATGCTCGGGTTCGACCACAGGCTCTGGCTCCGAGGCGGAAGCAGCGGCAGGACAAGGTTCGGCACTCGGCGCTGATGCGGCCTTTTTGGCAGCGGCAGCGGCGGCCTCCTCACCCTTGAGTGTACGCAGAGTCTCAGCGACAGCCAACGCAAGATACTCGGACTCTTTGCGGACCTTGTTCTTGCGCTCGGGCTCAGGCGTGGTCTCGTCGGTCACCTCGACGGCGGCAAACTGGAGCTGCGACGGCCGCGACTGGACGGTGGCAATGTCACGCTCGAGCTGGTCACGCACGGCGGCGTCGGGCGTGTTCTTGCGGACAATCGACGCCCGCGCCACAAACGCCTGCGTTTGTTTGGAGACCTCGGACGACGAGAGGAGCACCTCGGAGGCGGTGGTAGCGTCGGCCAGCGACCGCATCGACGAAGCCAGGTTCTTGGCCATCGAGACCAACGCCGACGTCTCGTCCTCGCCGTCATCGTCAAAGGCATCGATCTCGTCAAGCACACTTTGGTGCGCCTCGGCATGGACCTCGGTCACCTGCACAGGTGTCGCCTGGACCTTGGTCACCACCGCCTGCGACTTTTGCACCATGAGCTTGAGGTACTCGCGCTCGGCAAACTCGACCGAGTCGGGCAGCCGCTTATGTGGCTGTGGCGGGCGCGATGCGGCCTTGGAGAGCGCGTTGACCAGCTGCGCCAGCTGGCCCAGGGCCTCGTGGAATGCCGTTGGATCAGCGCCCGGCTGCCTCACCAGCACCACCGCCTCGTTGGCCAGTCGGGTCAGCCCGCCGTTGACGTAGCTCACGCCGCGCTCCAGATCATCGCGCATGTCAAAGTCTGCCACCTCGGTGATGCGCGCCTCGACGAGGTTGCACAGCGAGGTAGCCAGTGCCTTCATGTGCTGCAGCACCTGAAGCGAGCCCTGCCTGTTGCCACGCGGCAACACATCGCGCAGCTGCTTGAACGAGAGCATCAGTTCGCGCGCAACCTTTGCAATGCGCGAGACAGCAGCCTTGTCGAGCGCCTTGAGGAAGTCCGAGACGGCGACTCCAATGGCTCTGCACCCATTGATGATACCAGCCCACGCCTTGCCCACCTTGTAGCTGCTGAGATTACGGGTGACCGCGAGCAGCGTTTCCCCAGCTGTATGCATCGACTGCGAGACTTGGTTCAGATCGCTCACCACCTCGGGGTACTCGGCATACACTTCGGTCTGGGAGATGGCTACAGAGCACAGCGTCTGCACTGCGGCGCCCACCTTTTCGCATCCGAGCGCTGTTTGGGCGATGTTGATGGAGGAGGAGGGAGGGGGGGGGGGTGGGAAGGACGGCTCGTGTGAGAGAATGCGCACACCCATACACACCTTAATTCCCATACACATACATAGACATGTATACTACTACCCTATGGCATTTGTGTGGTATGGCTAGATATGCACTGCCTTGTACGGCTTGCAGAAGACCGACACAGGTGGCGGCGGAACGGTTGGCGAATTCTGACGAAGTGACACCTGGAGCGAGAGGGGGGGGGGGAGGGGGGGTATGGGTATGACGCATGGTATGAGACAAGAATACACAGGGGGGGGGTGGACATACTGATGGCTGGAGGTGGGGCTACGTTGTGGTTCTGGAACTTGATGGCAGTCACCACAAGTTGGGAGATAGAGTCCGCAACAGGGTTGAGCGACGCCTGCATCGACTGCGAGCCTGCCCGTCCGAGTTGAGTGGCGGTGGCGGTGGCAGGGGCAGAAGAGGTAGAGGGGCAGAGAGGCCGAGGCGCCGAGCTGGCTGGCTAGCTTTACGATCTGCACTGCGAGCGAGTAGGGCGGTGCAGGTGGCGCGCATGGCTACATCGGTGCAAGGCCACTGTCGTCGAGGGCAGTGACGACAAGGCAGCCGTCGTCAGAGACGGTGATGAGTGATGAGTTCGAGATGTCGACGCCGACCGGCCACGACGTGAGCTCGACATGGCCTGGGGCCGGCAGCTCTCCGCCTGGATACGACCGGATGGCCACCTTTGGCGAGGCGGTGGCGATGGCGAGACGGGTCGGGGAGGTGGCAAGCGCAAATACGGCGGTGGTGAGGGCGGCAAAGACCGGGAGAGGGCGGCTCTCGGCGGCCAGATCCTCGGCAGTGGCGCGGTGGACGACGCCGTCAGCGGTGCCGATGATCACCGCGCCATCGGGCGCGAGGGCGAGCGCTGTGATGGCCACATCAAGCGACCGGGCCCACACCACGGCTGCATCTGCTAGCGCCAGCAGGCACGTCCCCGATGCGACCAGCACCAGCGGGGGGCCGTCGGGTCGGGCGCGAAAGAGCGTGATGGCGGGCGGCGCGAGCGAGGTCTCCAGTGCTGCGACGGCCGCCGCCACGTGAGCGTCTCGGCTCGGGCCGTCAGCCGGCTCACCCGGTGGCGGGACTAGCGATCTCAGGGAGATGTCAGCAAGTCTCACCACAAACATGACACACCGTGCGTCAAACGCCACCACCGATCCATCTAGCAGCGCAGCGTAAGCAAGGTTGGAGGCAGGAATGCCGCCCAGTACGCCACTTCCGGTCCCGGCCGCGGTGGCGTCCGGAAGCGGCGCAGCGAGAGCCACCACCGACGCGTCGCCCAGGGCATGATGGGCTAGGACTGACCCTGTACTTGCGCCGACCACCGCCACAGCGCCAGCATCATCGCCCACCAGCAGATCCTGTGCCGCAAGACCTGAGAGCCATCCGGCAGCGAGAGCGGTGATGGGCCCGGTCTTTGCATCGATCCGGGCGAGCAGCCGCAAGTTCTTGTCCTTCCCCGACCCAGTCTCAGCACCAGTCCCACTCACCCCGTCCACCATACCCAGTCTCAGCACCTCGACATGGCCCGTGCTCTCGCCGACGGCCACGGCCGACTCTCCGGCCTCACCCCATGCCATGCTTGCAACACACGTCGCCTCCCTCCCGGCACCCTGTGCAACCTGCTGTTGCCAACTGCACTCTGCTGCTGAGCTCGCCATGTACTCGTGGCAGTATTTGGTGGAAGGGGGGGGGGGGGGGAGGAGGGGTGGAGGGAGGAAGGGGGGTTGGTCGGGCGGAGGGGGGGGGGCGACGGGTGGCGGACGGGCGGGAGGCAAGGCAACCGAGACATGCGACGGAGCAAACGTGTTACACATCGATTCATGGACGTGAGTGGTGTTCATTCGACTGATGGTTAGAGGAGCGTGACGTCGGTGACAAGATCGCCACCGAGGGCCTTGATGTCGGCCACCATGCCGACAATGTCAAAGACGACGGCGTCACCGGATGAGGCGAGGCCGGCGGCCGGTGCCGAGTTAAAGGCGGCGACGGGCTCGAGCGGGCGGAGACGAGAGGTAGCAGCGAGCTGGTCGGTACGCCAGGCGATGGCAATGATGTCGCGACCGCCGTAGCAGATGGTAGCGAGTTCGCTGTAGCGGGCCTGGAGCTGGCGAACGAGCCATGCGCCGGGCTCAAAGTTGACGAGGGTGTCCTCCTCGTTGACAAGGTTCTTGTACTTTGAGCCGGTGGCGGCCTTGAGCTTGGGCGCGTTCTTGAGGGTGACGATGAGGTCAAAGTCAGCGAGCTGAAGGTTGAAGATGGCGTCCCACCAGGCGGGCCTGACGTGGCCGCCATGCTCGACGATCTTAGCGAGGAGGTGTGCCGAGGCCTTGGCGAGGCGGACGAGGCGAGCAAGCTCGGTGGAAGTGGGGGCGTTGAGGGTGACGAGCGGACCTGCGGAGGCATCGGCGATAAACATGACGACACCATCGGCGCGGGCGACCTTGAAAGCGGCGTAGAGGTCGTTGATGTTGCCGACGGCGATGTCGTCGGCAGCGAGGCGGACAATGAGCGGGTCGAGCTCCCAGTCAAAGTTGGCCACAAGGTGCAGGACGCGGAGGAGGCCGGGGAGCGGGCTGACAGTCATGCCCGCGACTGACCACTGGTCGAGCGCGTAGGCGACGATGAGGTCTGCGGCGCGCGACGGGAGCGAGGCCGAGAAGCAGTGGCCGGCGAGCCAGGCCTTGAAGGCCACGGCTGTGGCCGGGAAGGCCGGGTGGGAGGTGGTAAATGCGTCGAGGGCGGCGGCGTGCTCCGGCGCGCGCTCCTGCACCTCGGTCACCGCCGCGAGTTCGGCCTCGGCGGCGGCGACAGCCACGTCAGCCGTGGCGTCAGCCTCGTCTGCGTCGTCACCGAGCATGGTCTGAGCCGACCGCGAGCGGATGGCGTCGACGCGCTGCTGCAGCATGGCGATCTCGTGCGGGTGGTGGATGACGAGGCGAAAGACAAAGTCTGCAAAGAAGACATCGAGCACCGGGGCGCCCATCGGCCCGTGCCCGTTCGAGTCGAGGACGGCTGAGAGCCCGTGCCGGACCTGCAGGGTCTGGGCAAGCTTGATGAGGAAGCCGGCCTTCATGGCCTGGAACGCGACAAGGTCCGACGGCCAGTGGGCCGAGGCGCGGAACTGGATGACCATCTCGAGGCCGGTCGCCACGAGGATCCGCCCGTCGCCGGGCTTGAGGAGCGGACCGGCCGAGGTGGCGGTGAGCGCGGGGCTTGCGGGGCGGACCGACGAGATGTCGAGCGGGAGCGAGGTGATGCCGAGCAAGAGGGTGGATAGCTCCTGGGCGGCCTTGCGGGCGGCCTTGACGTCGCCGATGTAGCCGTGCCAGTCGCGGCGAGTGTGCGGCTCGACGCCGCCGAGCTCGACCGGGAGCATTGCCAAGGTCTTGCGGGGAATGCTGCAGTGGAGCTTGAGCAGGTGCTTGACGACAGCGCCGACAATGGCCTCCTGGTGGTTCTCGTACTTGGACCAGACGACAGCTTCACAGATGGAGCCGTCGACGAACCGACGAAGCTCGGCCTTGGCGCCCCAAAAGGCACGGAAGGCCTCGGCGAGCTCGCCCGAGTCGGCGGATGGGCCCATGTCAACGATGCCGATCGAGTGGAGCGGCGCGAGGCGGAGGCCAATCCACAGCGTGTCCGGGCCGTGGCTGCCGCCCATCTGGACGTCAACGCCGACGGCGCGCTTGCCGAGGCCACGCGTGAGGACCGAGTGGGCGCGCGAGGCGAGTGCGCGGGCAAAGCCGCCCTCGTGGGTGACTCGGCTCTCCTCGCCGGCAAAGGCGTCGGCCACGTCCGGCAACGGGTGGATGCGGATGATGGTGTCAAAGGTGGCGACAGCTGGGAGATCGCGGGCAAACAGCGAGGCAAAGGCGTCGACAAGGAGCGAGGGCTGTTCAAGAACCGCCAGCGACCGCTGGGCCGTCCACGACGCCGACGACCACGCCGAGGCGCTCACTCTCCAGGCAAAGTTGTACGAGCCGGTCGGGTCAAGCAGGGAGACGTCGTAGCCAGCGCCGGCGGCGAGGAGCACCGCGTCGGGTTCGGCCGGCACCGGGCTCTTCACGCCGGCCTTGGACAGGATGGGACCAATGCCGAGCGGCCAGCCGTCGTCGTCGACCGGCAGCGCGAGAAACATCGGCTGCGGCTCCGGGCCAGCCGCAGCGAGGAACTCGAGCAGAGCCTTGAACAGCAGGTACGACGAGGTCGAGCGCGGGACCTTGCGCGAGATGAGCAGATGGAGGAGGATGAGCGAGACGTGGAGGCCGGCGAGACGGCCGGGCACGCCGCATCCTGCGCCCTGGCCGTGCTTGGCGAGCCAGACCTTGGCGAGAACGATGGCACCACGGAGTGCGTCGCCGTAGGTATCGGACGAGGTGGCGGCATGCAAGAGCGGGAGTTGGCCGGGGAGGATGAGATCCTCGAGAATGGCGGCGTTGTAGAGTGGGGTGGCGGTCGAGAGGCCAAAGTGCGGCTTGCGAAGGTTGTTGCGGGCCGGGCCAAGCTTGCGGGCCTCAAAGACCGGGGCCGCCGAGTCGAGGACCGGGATGAGCTTGATGGTAAATGGCGTGGCCACTTTCTTGCCCTCGAACGACTCTGTGTCAGGCCCAATGTGGGAGATGGCGATGATGGGCTTTGTCTCGTCGCCAGCAAAGCCGACGGTCTGGACCTTGGTCTTGGCGTAGCGCTTGGACTTTGCACGCAGAGCGGCGGCGAGAGCGGTGGCAATCTGGGCCACGTAAGCAGCGCGAGTCGACGGGTAGCGGTTGTTGACGTAGTCTTTGGGAATGACCATGGCCGGCGGAATGACAAAGCCAATGTCGACGTTGAGCGCGGGCTTGACGCAGGTCTGAGTGAGGAACGAGCCCACAAGATTGGCGTCTGTCGGCGGTGGGGTAAGCGGGCCGAGTTCGAGATCAAGCAGAGCGGCGCGGACATCAAACAGAGCCGACTTTGTGGCCTGCGTCCGATCGTAGTCGATGGTGACAGCAGCCAGGAGCTCGTCGACCTGCATCTTGAACAGGTTTGACTTGAACAGCTGCTTTGTGTTGCGCAGCTTCTCCAGTTCCTTTCGGGTCGGCACCTTGAACTCTTCCTCCTCCTTCTCCGCCATCCCACCAAACCGAGCCTTGTCCACCACCCTCAGCTTGTTATCATACGTCCACGGCACCTTTGCCTTCTTCTTGCTAGCCTTGCCCGACCACTTCTTCGCCGGTTCACCCCATCATCACCCGAGCAATACGACGACGCAGAAGAAGCATCTGCCGAGTATGAATCCTGATCATCATCGGCATTGCTCTTGGACTTGGTGGACTTGGTGGACTTGGTGGACCTGGTGGACCTGGTCATGCTCTCCTCCGATGAGGAGAGTTCGTCAAAGGAGGCATCCATGACGAGCTCCTGGTCCTGGTCCTGGGTCTGGACCTCTGTGGCCTCTGTCTTCCGCCTGCGCTTCCCCATAGTGATAGATTACTATGTCTATGTGGGGGAAAGTGTGTGGTGTGGTGTGCGAGTGAGGTGTGTCTGTGGGTAGGGTGGTGGCTCGTGCTGGGGTGGGGGGAGGGGGGTGGGGGGAGGGGATGGGATGGGGGAGATGGTCCCGACTGGGT
>NW_013657661.1:434669-493795 GCF_000142905.1 Thecamonas trahens ATCC 50062
AGAGTCACGCAACGATGGCGGTATATATTCCAAACATTAATCTCTCTGGCAGATGAAAGTTCGTCGTATGGAATTTCCAGGTCTTGGGCGGTCGCTGCAAGTTCTTTCCTCGGACTTAGTCGTCGCAAGGGGCTTGCGACTGGTTAGGCCGGTTACTGGCCTAATTAGGGCGGGACATCTGCACGAACTAGGAGGGGGAGATGGGGATGATCGGGGAGAGGGGGAGAGGGGATCGGTGATGGGGGAGGGGGAGGGGGATCGGTGATGGGGGATGGGGTGAGGGGTGAGGGAGGGGGGGATGTTTGATGATGATGGGTAGGGGGAGCGGGGAGAGAGGGCCGGCAATGGTGATGGACAGGGGGACAGAGGGTGACGAGCAAGGGGCGGGGAGACGGACAAGGGTGGAGAGTCGGTACACTCGACTGTGTTTGGTGAGACAGACTCAGGAGGAGGTACAGAGAGAAAGAGAGAGAGAAAGAGAGAAGGTCTGCGTGTGTCTGTCTTGGTCATGGCTCGTAAGAGAGGCAAGCGTAGCGGAGGTCGAGGTGGCGGCAAGCGGCAGAGAGGCAATAGCGGGCGGTATGTCGACGTCCGGACCAATGCCGCCTTTGAGGCGTACTACAAGGTATGGTATCGGGTGGATGTGTGTGTGTGTGTGTGGGGGGGGGGGGGGGGGATTGCTGTGGTGGGGACTCATCGATGGCGATGACCGCTTGCCGGACACGGATCTCTGGGCTGACATGGATGTCTGGCGGACAATGATCGATGCCGGATACGGGCGTAGGCGACTGGCATTGTGGACGAGTCCGAGTGGGAGGCGTTCCTCGCCTGCCTTCAAGCGCCGCTGCCGACCACGTTTCGTCTGTCGATTGACTCTGAGACGCGGGCCAGGCAGCGCGCGTTTCTTGGCGCCCAGGCGGATGCGCTCGTTGCGGCTGGCGTCGACGCCAAGTATGTGCCGCGGCCGCTAGAGTGGTTTCCGGACGGGCGGCTGTGGCAGATTGATGCGTGCAGGGGCGAGCTGAAGGCCGAGCACATGCAGGAGCTGCGGGCGATGCTGATGCGGGAAAACAGTCCGGCGACATCACCCGCCAGGAGGCGGTCTCGATGATCCCGGTCTGCTACCTGGGCGTCCAGCCCGGGAACCGCGTCGTCGACATGTGCGCCGCTCCGGGCTCCAAGACCTCGCAGATCGTCGAGTGCCTCGGGTGGTCGAGTGACGACGCAGGCTTTGTCCTCGCCAACGACGCCAACATTCATCGCTGCCAGACGCTGACTGGCCAGTTGCGGCGGCTCAAAAGTGACAAGGCGCTCGTCGTCTCGCACCAGGCTCAGGCTCTGCCGCGACTGACCGGCGCCAACGGCGAACTCGTTCTCTTTGACAAGGTCCTCTGTGATGTGCCATGCTCGGGCGACGGCACCCTCCGCAAGGCCGTCGACGTGTGGAAGGATTGGAAGCCGAACTGGGGACAAGCCCTCCACTCGGTCCAGACGCACATCGCCACGCGCGGCGCCCGTCTCCTCGCGCCCGGCGGCACTCTCGTCTACTCGACGTGCTCGCTCAACCCGGTCGAGGACGAGAGTGTCGTCGTCGACCTCCTCCGCAAGTTTGGCGGCGCCCTTGAGCTCGTCGACGTCTCAGACATGCTTCCCGGCCTCCGCACCTCGCCAGGCCTCACTTCCTGGCCGCTGGTCGCCGCTGACGGCTCATTCGTCGAGAGCCACGCCGACGCTTACGACGGCGCCACTGCCCTGCCGGATCCGCAGACCGAGGCGTGGATCATTGACCAGCTCCCGCGCGCTGTCCGCATCCTCCCGCACCACAACAACACCGGCGGCTTCTTTGTCGCAGCCTTTCGCTGGAGAGACGACCGGCCGGCTGCATCGCATGCCGGCGCTGATCCCGACCCCGCCACCGTTCCGCTCACCTTTCACGACGGGCTTGAGGCGCAGTCCGGCGTGGCACATCTGGATGTGGCCGCGGCCTCGGCCGACGCGCCCGTCATCGCGCTCAAGCCCGACTGCGAGCTCGCACTCGCGCTCTCGGAGAGGTTCGGCCTCGCATCCGACGACAGCAACCCGACGCGCCGGCTCGTCATCCGCGTTGCCGAGCAGGAGACAACGACCAACGGCCAGCTCTGGTCCGTCTCGCCTGCACTCCACAACGTCCTCTCCCACGCTCGCAACGTGAGCAACCTCCATGTCGTCGTCGCCGGCATGCCGCTCGTCTCGCGCTACCGGCTCGGCGCGTCGATTGTCGAGCAGTGGAAGCTGACTCAGATGGGCGCGCGGACAGTCGGCGCCGTCGCCACCCGCAGCGTCCTTGTCACCTCGCCTGCCGCCTTTCTCGCCGCCATGACCTCTCATTTCTCCCGCGATAGCAATGGGCTCATCACTCTTGCGGCCGAACACGCCGCAGCGCTCAATGCTGACGCCATGGCTGCGCTGTCGCCGGGCCCAATCATCATCGCTGTCGATGTCGCCGCCACTGGCTCCTCCTGTATGGGCTCGCTCACGCCGCAGCACAACGAGCCCGAGTTTGTCTCGGCCTACCTCTACGACTCGGGCACCGTCTCCATCCGCCTCTCCAAGGCGAGCCTGCCGGTGGTCAAGGCCCGGCTGGAAGAGTGGCTGTAAAAAGGCAAAGAGAGCCGAAAGGGGGTTGTGTGTGTGTTACAGGCGCCACTCGGCTTGTGCAGCAAGGTCGAATGGGCGGTCGATGGTATCGATCATGTGCTCGCCGCAGAGGAGGCACTCTCGCGCGACGATCGAGTCGTAGTCGTCGCGGGCGGCCTCGTAGGCGGCCTCGATGGCGGCGGCGTCGTTGGCGGTAGCGGACGGGGCGATGAGGGCGGCGCGTGCGGCATCGACGGCGCGTTCGAGCTCACGGACGTGGCTGCGGAGCGAGGGCGAGGCCGTGGTGAGCGCCACGCTCACCATGCAGTGGGCGTGGAAGACGTGCGAGCATCCAAAGGCGTAGCGGTCGGCGGTGGCGAGAGGAAGGTGGCAATGCGCGCACGATGACGAGGCACGGACGTAGGTAAACCTATGGCGCGAGTCGGTGACCTTGGTGCGGATTTCCTCGGCGGCAGCGGTGGCGTCGGTCATGTCGCGCTCCAGCTGGGCGATTTCGCCGTCGTACGCCTCGAGCGAGGAGCAGATGACCGACCGCAGCTCGCCGAGCTTGGGAACGGTGGCAGGAGCGGAAGTACGTCTTCGATGCGGAGAATCGAGGTCTCCAGCAGCTGGACAGCGTCGTCGACCGCCTGTCGGGCTGCGTTCTCGAGCTTGGCGAGGTACTCGGGATCGAGGGTGGAGCGGTCGGCGTCGGCGAGAATGTGCGCGGGCGCGAGGACGTGCTTGGCAATCTCGAGCCAGACCCTGAGCGTCGGCTTGGCATCGACGTCGACGTCGTCGGTCGCGCCCATGACCAGGTCCATGTCGGTGGCAACGTCGCGGGCAACCTCGAGGTCGCCGGCGGCGAGGGCGGCCGAGACAGCGTCGGCAAACTGGCCAATGGAAGTAAGGATGACAACCGATGCCCGCGCGAGCTCGTGGTGCTGGGTCAGCCGGAGCGCAAGCGGCACGTTGTACTCGACGCCCGAGGAGAGGTAGCGGATGAGGCTTGTCTCGTCGCCCGAGGCGCAGAGGAGATGGAGCGCAAGGTCAGAGAGGGCGCGCGAGTCGATCGGCGGCTCGACCGTGGTGGTGTGGAAGATGAACCGGAGCGCGTCGCTCGGCGCGCACCGGGTGAGCGCCGGGATGAGCGCGTCGACCGAGTCGATGTACGGGAGAAGCGAGACAAAGGCGTCAACGAGCGGGCCCGAGATGCGCGACGCAAGCGCTGACGCCGACTTGAGGAGCAGGGCAATGCCTTGCTCAGGCGCAAGGCGAGTCCGCCGGATGATGACCTGCAGCGCGGCACTGTAGTCGCTTGCCTCGCAGTGGTGGACTACAATCTTCTCGTAGTCGCCGATGGCCTCGGCAAAGGCAAGGAGCTCGGGCTGGCGGCCGTGCGAGGCGATGATGTCGTACGTTGTCTTGGGGTCAACCACCGACGCATACCCGTCCAGAAAAGCGGCAAACTCGGTCGCGGCGTCGGCGTCGCCGGCGTCGTCGAGGCGGGCAAGAAGAAGCTCGAGGAGCCACGAGGCGAGGACCGTTCGCTGTGAGGCGTCCGACGACGGCGTCTCGCGAAGGCGGACGCGGACAAGGGTCGAGAGTGCCTGTGGGTCGGCCTCAAACTGAAGAGCGAGCTGCTCAAAGGCAGCGCCCGAGACGCGGGCAAAGGCGGCAGCGGCAAGCTCGGGCAGGCCGTTGGCCATAAAGTGCTTGCCCTGCTCGAGCAGGACCTCATCGCGCTGCGCATCTTCGCGGGCGTACTCGAGCGCCGACTCGTAGAGGCCTTTGTCGAGGTAGAGGCGCCAGACGTGGCGCGACTCGTCGTCGATGTTGAGGCCAAAGACGTCGAGCGAGGCATAGACCCAGTGCGAGCTGGTGGAGGCGTCGGTGGCGACGCCGAGAACCCGGCCCGAGCCCGAGTGGAAGAGCTCCTCCTCCACCACTTCCTCGGAGAGCCGCGAGATGGCCTGCCAGCAGTGGTCAAAGATGAGGACAAAGTGGAACTCGGTGATGGTGATGGCGATCGGGACGTGGATGTCCTTCTCCACCAGCAGCGAGCCGCGGCCGTACTCGAGGAGCGACGGCGAGGTGAGCACGTTGTCCGATGAGTTGGCAAACGAGAGCCCGCCGTGGTACACCCCGAGCGAGGTGGCCCAGGCAAACGACGACGATGCCGACTCGTACGGCCCGCGGTAGACGGCAAGCGTCGAGGTGTCGCCCGGGAGCTGGAAAACGTTGGCGACGCCGCACACCGCGCAAAGACCTCGGTCAGTGTCTCGCCGGGCCGGCCGAGAAAGTTGAACAGGCGCATCGGGTCCGAGACGAGGACAAAGAGCGCACCCGACGGAAGCCGTTCGAGATGCAGGCCAGTGACCTCGGCGCGGACCGAGTAGATGGCCGTGGCGCTCTCCTCAACCTTGCCGGCCTTGACGTGCGAGATGGAGATGGTGTACATGTCTCCCGTGCTCGAGGCGAGAAGAAACTCACCAGTAGCGTCGGTGTTCTCTCCCGGGTTCCATGCCACCTTTGCCAGCGAGAGGTTCCGCAGCGAGCGGAGCTTGACCGGCTTTGTCCACGAGCGGGCGAGGTAGTAGACGTCGCCGTTGCCGATGGCGATGAGCGAGTGAGCCGAGGTCGGCGAGAGAAAGACGGCGGTAATAGTATCCGAGAGCGACTTGGGCTTGACCACAGGAATGGTCTCGATCTCAGCAGGGTTGTTCACGTCGAGTCTCTGCACTTTTCCGCTCTTCAGTCCGAGGAGCACAAAAGCTGCGTCGGTGGCCAGAGCCGTCAAGTCCTGCGGGCGGTACTGAGAGGAGAGGGAGAAGATAGGGGAGACCATCATGGAGCTCTGACCAGCCAGGCCATCCATATACCCTCCTGCACCACGAGAGCCCACCACCACCCACCACCACCATACCCTCCGCCTAGCCCGCCTACCCCGCCTCCCACCACCGCCATGACCCAGACCCCTCCCGGCCCCCACCCCCCCCATTGTTCGAAGCCCCCCCCCTTCCCCCCATCCTCCCCCCCGGGCCCTCCCACTCTTTTTTACCCCCCCCCAAAAAAAAAAAACCCTGTGTTGTCCTTCCATTTTTAAAAAAGGGCAATGGGGGGGGGGGGGTAATTTTTTGGGGGCTTTTTTCCTTTTGTTTTTTGTGGGGGGGGGGGGGGGGGGGGGGGTCACGAGTGGGGCGGGGAGGAGGGGGGCACTTGCACATGTGATCATGTTTGGAGGGGGTGGAGGGGTGGGATGGGTGTCGCAGTTGCAGAAGAACTATCATTGGTATCGGTGTCATGATCATTGTCATATCGTCATCGTCATCGTCATGATCATTGTCATGGCCATCGTCATCGTCATCGTCATGGCCATCGTCATGATCATTGTCATGGCCATCGTCATCGTCATGGCCATCGTCATGATCATCGTCATAGTCATTGCCATGTTTGCCATCAGCCTCATCATCATCTCAGCGCTCATCACTATGATGAAGCCACGACATCCCTCCCCACCCCACCCCAAACTCCCCCCTACGGACGGGGAGGGTGAAAGGGAGGGGGGGGGGGGTACTCACCTGGGACACACTCGCACCGCTCTCCATTACACCTCGGACGCCTTTACAGCCCACACGACATAGGGGTGGTTGTAGGTGGTGAGTGTCTTCCTACTGTGGCAGTCCCGCTCCCTGGCTTCTGGCAAATCTCCCCGCAGTGCCTCCCCCTGTTGGCCCCCTTGCCCGTCTTGACCCAAACCCTCCTTCGCCGATATGGCCAACGAGGCGAACTCGGCCAGTGCCCGCCAATCTGCCAGTGGCGATGATGGCGAGGTGTGGGCTGATGCGGATGCTGGTGGCTCTGGACAGGATCCTCAAGGTAGTCGCCATGCGGATGGTTCTGCCGTCTCAGCCTCAGCCTCAACCTCCGCCTCCAGCTCGGGCACGGACACGGACTCGGACTCGGACTCGGACTCGAATCAGTTCTTTGACACGGCACCATTTGCAGCACCGGCGCTTCACAAGGCTGTGGTGACCGGAGACTCTGAGCAGCTGGTGGCACTGCTCGAGTCTGTGGCAGTGGCACATCGGTATCACGACAAGCATACCCATGTCATCAATGCTCACGACAGCCACGGGATGACAGCGCTGCATCTAGCGACTCTGCTGGCGGACCAGAAAGCAATTGATGCGCTCATCGACGCCGGTGCTAGCGTAACGCTGCCGTCGGCCGAGCTGTATGCCACCTACCACGAGGCCATTGCCACGTCCAACGCAGCACTGCTGCTGCGTGCGCTCAAGATCATCCGCGCTACCTCGCAGGTGGTGTACGAGACCAAGCTTCCGAACGTGCTCGCCACGCTGGCCAGCCTTGACGACTTTGCGCTCGACTTGGACTGGAAGGTCTCTTCGTGGGTCCCGTTTGTCTCGCGGCTCTGCCCGACCGACACCTACAAGGTGTACAAGATCGGCGAGGCCGTCCGGGTGGACATCACGCTGATCGGGCGCGAGGGCTCGTCGTGGATCCGCGGCAACATTTCGTTTGTCTTTCTCCCCACGCCGCCGCTTGGAGTCCTCTACTCGATCAACCACGAGACCAAGACATACTCGGTGATCAAGACCGACGCCGTTGCCATGAGCGACTCCCAGCTCGCCCGCGAGGCAGCGCACCTGATGCGCTCAGAAATCGCGGTCACCGATGTTCCACTGGAGAACATCGAGGTTGCGCCGGCAACTTCATGGATGGGCTCGCTGCGGTTTGAGGAAGTCAACGGCTATCCGTGCTCAGTCCACAACATGTCCAACATTGTGGTCTCAACCAAGACGCGCAACGAGCACATCTCGCCCGAGATCCGCGCCGAGCTCGAGGCCCGCCGTCGCCGCTTGGCCGAGCTCGAAGAGGTGGCGCTCGAGGCCGAGAACCCAGACACGCTCGAGCTCGAGGCTTCGGAGACCGACGCGCTCCTCGACGATCTGCAGCGCAAGTATGGCTCGAAGCTCGCCTCGTCGCTACCAACCTATCACCCGGTAGCTCGCGACGAGCCGGACGCGCTCTGGGCCGCATACCTTGCGCACGGGCCGGCCGTGCTCCGCGGGCGCGAGCTCTCGGAGCAGACGTCGACCAAGACACTGAAGGCCTCGCTCTGGTGCTCGCCTGACTTTCCGCTCACCATCGACCAGTTCCGCCCGCTCCTGCACCTACTCGCCCCAGCCTCGCCCGAGTTTAAGGAGATCTCTGAGTTTTTCGACAACCGCCTCCCGCACGACCACGGCTTTCCGGTCCGGTTCCAGCTCCCGCTCTACAAGCTGTTCAAAGCCGAGGCCACGTTCCGCAACTACCGCCTCCTCGACGCATCCGACCCCGACGTCATCGCCCTCATCGCCCTCCCTGCAGACTACACGCAGGTTGCGTCGCTGGCCGACTTTGACGAGGCTGACTATTCATACGAGTCGTCACAGGTGGGCGACTCTGCCGGCTCCAGCTTTCCATCCACCGAGGACGATGAGGAGTATGAGAACGTAGAGTCATCCCGCGAGCACCCGGACGCGAGCAAGGCGTCGGCGTCGACGTCGGCGTCGCCATCATCGTCACGCCGCCGCCGCAGGATCAAGGTCAAGCGCCGCGTCCGGAGCTAGCGCCGCGCTTGGAGCTGTGAGCGGCCGCTCCCGAG
This sequence comes from Thecamonas trahens ATCC 50062, assembly GCF_000142905.1. Classification (NCBI taxonomy): domain Eukaryota; order Apusomonadida; family Apusomonadidae; genus Thecamonas; species Thecamonas trahens. Next base: position 442,957 of record NW_013657661.1, read on the forward strand.
CTTGCGTCCTGCATGTGCCGCCGTATGGTGGCGGCGGCACCGCCGCCGTCGCTGCGGCCGTACCGTCGCTCTCGGTGTCCATCTGGGGCCTGATAGTGCTCGTCGCGGGCGCTCGGGGAGCTTCGCCGAGCGCCTGACGTCCGCCGCTTCGTTCTCCTGCGAGCGCGCGGCGGTCGCGGCGGTCGCTCTGGGTGGCGCTCGACCAGTGCTGGCGAGTTGGAGCGCGACCGCGAGTGCGAAGCTGATCGCGAGCCCGACCGGACTGGACCGCTGCTCGGAGGCGCCCTCGCCCGCGGCCGAGACCGGGACCGAACCTTGCTGTGGAGCATCTTGTCCGACCCCGACGGTTGAGTGACTAGAACCTTAATGCCAGCGACAGCTCCTGCAGGCGGTGTCGAGACTGTGAGCAAGTCCTCAGACGCCGTAGAGACGTCATCGAGCACGTTGTCAAGTACCTCGTCTTCGAGAATGGAAGCCAGCGAGCGAGTCTGTGCCGGCAGTGCACTGGCGGTGCGAGCCGGTGCCGAGTGCTGTTGCGGCTGCAGCGGCGATGGCACATGCATGGCCAGATGTGATCGCCGGTGTGGACTGGAGGCAACCCGCTGCAGCGGGCTGCTTGTGGCTGGCGAGTACGGAATCGGCGGCATCGGTCGCCCGGAGCTGGTCTGGCCGGAGCTTGTGGTCCGCAGCGTGTAGAGGGTCGAGCCTGAACCAACTGATGTCGGCGGCAGCGACGGCTGCCCGGGAGAGAGGACAGGAAGCACCGCGGTTCGGCGGTAGTACTCGGTCTTGCCCACCCGCCAGCACTCTGCCGCCAGCCAGGCCCCGAGTCCGAGTAGCGCTGTGGCGATGAACGCGGCCACGACCGCCGCGACTTCGGTCCGTCCGGCACGGAGCCCAGTGTCGGATGCAATGTAAGCGAGGATGGCGATGGTGCACGCGACCGCCAGGAGCAAGGCGCCGCCATGGTTGAGCCAGCGGCTCCGTGCCGGCGCCACCACCTCGGTCAGAGCTGCTGTCAGAAAGAGCGGCGCTGTGGTGAGCGCGGCCTGCCAGCCCGGCTCGTCGCGAAGAATCGAGCTGGTGAGAGCCAGGATGGCGAGCAGCGCCAGCTCGACCACAACCCAAAGCAGCGCGCCGGTGCGGAAGAGGTCAAAGAGGACGCCGTATCGGGCGATAAACTGAGAGCGCGTGTATGCGCGCGGGCCGACGGCGATGAAGATGCTTCTTCCTCCTGCAACGAGTGCGCCGCCGACGATCCGGTATCGGCGGTCGACTCGCTCCCGTCGCCGTTGTCGACGGCAAAGTTGGCAACAGGCAGGCCCAATTCCGACTGCGACGAGTCCGAGTCCGAGTCTGTGGTAGAGAGAGTGAGGCTCGAGAGCGAGAGCGAGGCCCGCTGGCGCGTAGCGATGAGCTCTGAAATCCGCGACGGGAGCTCGAGGCGCGGTGCGTGGGCCTCGTCGGCGTCGGACGACGATGACCGGAACGTGACCTTGCGCCGGCGGCGGAGCTCGCGCAGCTTGTTGATGGCAAAGACTCCAAGCTTGGCCGAGTAGCCTAGTAGGCCAAGGAGTGACGAGATGAAGATCGGGATGTGTTCGCCGGCAAGGCACTTCATGTTGCGCGAGGCGCCGACGACCCAGAGAGTCGAACTGCCTTGTGCAAGCGAGATGCAGAAGATGCCGTTCAGAAAGAGCTGAGTGAGCGGAAGAAAGAGGACGACCGCGAGTGCAATCCCAACTCGCGTTCGCCTGTGGCGGTAGTATTCGGCTGAGAGTGGATGGGCGAGGCCGACGACCCATACGGTGGTGATCGAGCCAAAGCCAAGAACAGCCGCGGCTGACAGGACCGCAAAGTGGTGCGCGGTGTAGGTGCCGGGGAGGCCTTCGCAGCCGGGGCGGACTACGTCCAAATTGAGGCTCACCGCGTCAACGGCCAGTAGGAGGTGGCTCATCCAAGACGGCAGGATAGGAGCGTGGGTTTTGGCCACGTTGCGAAGTATAGCGAGGCCGAGAAGGACCTGCGTTCCGAGGCTGATAGCCTTGTCGCTGGCAAGCAGAGCAGCGGCGGTGGCAACAGTCCAGAACGCCAGATTGCTGGTGATCAAAATCGAGAAGACGGCGAGCGAGCCCGTACACGCCGCGCATCCTGTGCCGGCGCGGTAAAATCCAGGTGCACACTCTGCGCACATGTTGCCCGAGTAAGCGGCACCGCAGCGCGACGCGCGGCCGCCAGAGCAACGCGACGCGGGTGACGAGCAGGCGACGACAAAGCCGGCAAACTCAGACGGTGTCCAGTAGCCCTCTTTCGGCCACATGCGGTCACCGCCGGGGCAGCGTGCATACGATGGGCAGGGCGCGCATTGTAAGCCCTTGCCAAAGCTGCCCTCGGCCGGGCAATCGTCGGTAAAGTAGTGGTCCGAGTAGACTGCAAAGGCAGTGGTGATCGGATCCGAGACGATAATGTCCAGGTAGCCAGTGTCAGATGTGGGTGATGTGGCTAGCAATAGCAGGCGACCGTCGTTGGACGCCGAGATGTTGGTTGCAGGCACAATCTGCGACTCGATGGAGACGTCAAAGCGGGCCTCGAGGTTAGAGCCATGGAGTATCAGCGGGGCCGACGAGGAGGCCGGCGAGACGGTGGGGGCAGTGCGCGTGATGCGCGGCCATGGAACGCGCAAGACCGCCAGCTTCAGTTCGGCCGAGGCCACAGCCACGGTATCGGCTGTGTAGCCGGCCGACGATGAGGCGTCGAGATCGAGGGTGGCGGACACGGCGACATGGGTCGAGGCGTAGAGAGAGGTGTCGGTGGGTGCGACGACGCAGAAGGGGATGGAGGCATCGGCCTCAGCAAAGACCAGTCGGGTCGAGTCGCTGAGCGGGCGGGAAGGACGCGCGGCGCCGTCCCGGCGCTGATGGCGACGGGCGGCTGTGGCATGGCAGCGATGTCGACTCCGACAACAAAGCTGACGAGACCAGGCGGGCTGGTTGCGAGCGAGACAACCACGGTCGGGCGCGTACCCGTCGACAGCGTGGACCAGGGGACGGCGGTAAGCAAGACATGGCCGCATAGGCTGTGGCCGCTCTGCGAGATAGTGCCGGCGAGCAGCGGGTGGCCCGGAGCCAGCGGCGCAAGCGGAAATTCGGGGTGCGGTTGGGCTTGCCGGCCATCTTGGCCGGCAAGCGGGGAAAAGGCAACGCCGGCGGTAGTTGCGTCGACGACCACGAGAGGAAAGGAGGTGCCGGTCGAAGGCACGGCGGAGACATAGAGCGGATCAGAGGTGCCCAGTGGGGGGAGGATGAGCTTGGGCAGTGCATCGGGCTCGCCAGCAAAGGCATCAGCGGGCGCCGAGAGAGTGATGGTCTGGAAAGCGTTCCAGTTGGATGGCGTGAAGACGAGCGAGACCGGGCCGAGGATGGTGAGATGCGGCCCGCGCGGAGGGCGCGGGCTCGCCGACGCCGGATCGAGCTGAAAGGTGGCGACGACCGCGACGGTTGGCGGGACGGTGAGTTGGACAAGGAGCCGCAATGACTGGCCTTGAAGAGCCGGGTCGGGTCGAAGCAAGGGTGGAGAGCGGCGCGCCGATGTCTGCGTTGACGACCATGACGGTCGGAACGAGAGAGCCCCATGTGCCAGCGAGCGGCGGCGAGGTGGCAAGCGATGGCAACGAGGTGCCAGATGCGTCGCGGATGGGTGGTACGCCGGTTGGCACGACGCGGGTGAGGCCCGGTGTGGCGGTAGCGCTCAGCGGCGGGTGGGCGTGACCGGACGCAAGGGTGATGGTGAGGGTAGTATTGTCTGGCGACCAGACGGCGGAGAGCGGACTGCCGAGGCATGTAGAGAGCGGCGCAGGTGTGAGCGGCGGGCCAATGCAGGAGAGAGCGGCATCGATGTCTGCTGTTGAGGAAAGCGGCGGAGCCAAGGTAGGGACGGAGAAAAGGATAATGAGCTCGTCAAGCGGCGAGAGGCCTGCGACGACCGGGACCGGGTCGGAGGCAGTGAGGGCGGTGATGACCGGTGCGGCCGAGGACGAGCGCGGTGCGACGGAGAGTGGGGCAGCGGCGGTGGACTCGGTGGCTGCCAGAGGCGAGGCGCAGAGCGAGAGTGAGCCTTCCATTGTGAGGTCCGCGTGGTACAACCAGCCGGTGAGAGAGGGAGGGAAAAATGTGAGGCGGTCTGTGCCGGAGTGACAGTGCCCAGAAGCTCGATGTGGCCATTGCACCGGGAGCGACGCGACGACAAGCGAGCCAGGGATATGTTTGCAGCAGACGGGATTGAGACAACCAGGGCATAAGTCGACGATGGCGCGAGAGGAAGTGCGAGCTGGAGACGATGAGCGGCAGCAGAGTCTGCAGATTTGGTGACGAGCGGCGAAGCGACGGTTATTGCTTCGCCGAGTTTTGCAAAGGAAGCGGGAGATAGAGAGCTTGCCGAGTAAAGAGCAAAGCGAGCGGAAGGCGAGCGGAGCGAGGGAAAGAACGAGAGTGCGCAAAGGGAGACATTGCTATGGAGGTGTGGAGGGGGGTCCTGAAGAGAGTGCCCCAAATTAGCGCCTGCCGGCGTGTTGCCTGTCCTGGCACGTCAGCGGTCTCTCCCAGCGAACAGTCGGTCGGGCGTGGGTTGGCTGTTGGTACGAGACTGCTGCCGACAACGATGGAGATGAGCAACGAAACCGAGGCGATGACGAGGTATTGGGAACATCTACAACGTAGTGGCATGGCGGGGTCTGTGGCGCACAGAGGGAGAGGCCAGCCAGCCAGGGCTCGACTCAACGTGCGCTCTGCTCACGCGAGGAGTGGTGCCTGGTGCCGGTAGTACGTGCTGCGGGTGTGGGTTGGAAGATGGCACGTGCGCGCGTGCCGAAGAAAAAGTAGGTGGAACTATTTGTTTCTATTTTGCCGAGATTCGCCGGGGCCGCCGTCAACACGCCGATGCTACCCTCGCCACCGCGTGCGACTTGCGGCAGTCGGCGCCAAAGGCGCAGTATCCTGCGATAAAGTAGTTGCAGAGCGAGTCGATAAGGCGGACGTGGCCGGGCGACATGGCGGCAGACGGCATGACGCCCGGAATGCAGTGAAGTGGGATGGCAAGGGTGTTGCCCGCGCCGCGATCAGTGCGGCGACGGGCGCGTGAGTTGCGCTTCTTCTTGCGCAGGCGGAGGAGGGCAGCACCCGGAAGCTTGGGCCGCGGGCGCAGAGTCGGGCGCGGTAGCGGCGGGAACTCACTGGGAGAAGTCAGGCCTGGTGGGGCGGGGTGTAGGAGCCGCGGCGCGGCGGCGGCGATGGCAGCGGACTTGGCGGCGCGATCGGCAAGGAGCGTGGCGACGACGGCGGCGACCGCGCCAAACTCGTGCGGCTCGCCCGACACGGCCCCGATGTGGGAAATGGTGCCCGAGACCGAGGCGCCCGAGGCGATGAGCGCAAACGGAAGCCTCGATCCGTGGCTTCCGAGCAAGCAGTCGCCGAGGAGGCCGGTGTAGACAAAGTTGCCGTCGCGGACAGAGACCTGGCCGGCGAGCTCGAGCTCGACCGGCGCAGCCGTGAGCGGCGCGTCGAGACCGTAGAGAGTGGCGGAGCCGGTGACAAACTCAGATCCGGGCGGTGCGGCAATGATGTCGAGGCCGGCAAGGACGGCGTCGCGCAGATCATCGAGCAGGCTCTCGGCCGGGCGACGACGAAAGCTGGCGCCGTCAGCGAGAACAATGGGCGCGTCGAGCGAGGCGGCAACTGCCACGCCGGGAGCCACCCGGCGCTGGCGGGTGTGAACGAGGTGGACATCGGGCGACGACGGAGTGCGGACCGAGAGAAACTCGCCATCGGTGATGGAGAGGCGCAGGACAGCGTAGGCCGAGCCGTCGGCGGCCGCCACAAAGAGCTCCTCGGGCGCGAGCGCCGGCGAGATTTCGGGCGCGGAGCACGCCGCGGTGAGCGCCGGCATGAAGGTGGGCGTATTGCGAATCGAGTGGTGTGCGAGCGGGTGCGGAGGGAGTGCGTGTTTTTAATGGAGGAAATGGCGACGTTTCCAAAAATGGCGACGTCAGCGGATCGGAAGGTTCCGGTTGATCGGAAGAGTGATAGTGAGGGAGATAGGGGGATTATTGTGGTATTGAAAGAGCATACGGGCATGTGCCGTGGGTAGGATGAGGGATGGGGGGAGAATAGGGTTTGAGCGGTGTGTATAGGTGAGATTAGGGTGTGGGTGCGGGGAATGGAGTGGCGATGCCGTTGATCAACAAATATAATCAAAGTTGATTGGACGTGATGTGGGGCAAATGTGTGTGATGGGAGTTTGCGGCGGGGCGGGACAACCGACGCAAACATCTCCTGCCGCCGGATGAAGTGGTGCAGGATTGGGGTGGCGGTTAGCTGAGCCGATCGGTTGACTCGCGCATTCGACTGTGGCTGGTTGACTGGTGTGGTGGACCAGATCGTGGCGGCGGCAGGGGGGGGGGGGGGAAGGGCATTGCCGCTGTCCGATGGTGGTTGAAGGCATGCTGTGGGCGAGATGCAAGACTGAGACCTCTTTGCGGCGTCACTGCGGAAAGTGTGGAGCGAGTGTGGGATGGGTGTGGGGCGGGTGTGCGATGATCGGTACGGCGGGCAGAGGTGGCCTGGGCGGAGGGGGGGGGGGGTGGTTCGAGCTAGGTGGCATTTGGCAGGCGAATGGCGCCAAAGGCAGAGCGGCGACGGGTTGGGTCAGACAGGCAGGTAGGAGAAGCGGGCTGCGAAGGACGGAGAGGCACCTGTCGCGGCGAGAAAGAGAACGAGAGTGGGAGACGGAGGACCATGGGCAATACAGCGTCGCTTGACGCAGCAGGCGAGTCGCAGCTGACTGGGTTGGCGGCAGCGGCGTACCAGGGAGACGAAGGGCGGGCCAAGCGACTGATCCGGAAGAAGGCAAAGGTGAACGGGACGGACAAGAACGGACGGACACCGCTGCACTGGGCGTGCACGCGGGGGCACCTGGGCATGGTCCGACTGCTGCAGACGCATGGCGCACGGATGGATGTGGAAGATTGGGTCGATGGCTCTACTCCGCTCAACAATGCTGTTCACTCGGGATCGGTGCCGACGGTCGAGTACCTGCTCGAGCGCGGCGCACCGGTGAACAAAGTCGATACGCAGGCGCGATCGGCGTTGCATTTTGCTGCTCATGGCGGCGATGTTGAGATGGGCAAGCTGCTTGTCTCGCACCGGGCCGATCTGGACCCGGTCGACAAGCAAGGTCGAACGCCGCTGCATTGGGCCGTCTTTGCCGGCCATCAGGGCTTTATCGAAATGTTGCTCTCGTTTGGCGCAGATGCCAATGTGGCCGATGAGTGCGGGCGAACGCCAACTATCTACGCTGCGCATCTTGGGCATGCCTCGTGCCTGGAGGTCATCATCGAGGGCGGCGGCGACGGCCGTGCCGCCGACGAGCAGGGCATGCGCGCGCTCGACCACGCCCGCCACAACAAACACCGCGCGTGTCTGGAGCTCCTCCGCAAGCTCGCCTTTCCGCTGCCTGGCGACGACAACTACGACGAAGAGGTCCGCCTGCTGAAGGAGGACGAGGCGTCAGCAGCTCGCAAGGCAGCGCGCGGCAAGGCAAGGACCGAAAGCGCAGGTCCAAGTCGAAGCACAGCGGCACGACCAAGTCTGCCGATCCAGGCCAGAGCGACGAGCTTACTGCTGCTGAAGCCGACGATGGTGCCGTCTCCAACCTTGCGCTTGCCGTCGATGTTGATGTCGACGCGAGCGAGAGCCACGCCGTGACGCGCCGCCGCTCGCAGAGCAAGAGCAAGAGCAAGAGCAAGAGCAAGAGCAAGGAGAAGGACGTGAGTGGCGACGAGCCAGCAGATAACAGCCCCACGTTGCGCAACAAGGCTGTGGCTGCGGATGCGAGACCGGGCGAGCCGCGGTCGCCGGTCTCGCACCTCAAGGGCAACAAGGCGGCGATGATCAACTCGCCGCGGCGTGAGGCGAGCCCGGCGGGGACATCACTTCTGGTGGCGCGGTCGCCGACGCCGCGCGTGCGGGCACCGAGCCCGGCTCAGATCCGGCAAGCGCAGCTCGAGTCATCAGGCGACGGAGTCATGCTCTTTGAAGATTTTTCCGACGAGTACGACGATCTCGACAATGTGGCCATCACTGCGTCGGCGGCAGCGCCAGTAGCGGTGGTGGCGGCGGGGCCGGGAGCGAGCGGTGCTTCGCACGGCGTCAACGTCATTGCCTCCGAGTCGATGGACGCGCTTGACTTGCCGCCGCCGGACGGCGGTGCATCGTCGGATGGTGGAGCAGGCTTGCGAGTGTCACCGGTCGAGGCGCTGGTCACCCCGCGACCACACGAGCCGACTGCCGAGCCACCGGCTGATGCGGTTGTTCCCATCGCGATCGACGTGGCGTCGGCCCAAGAGAACGTCGCCGCGCTGAGAGCCCGCGTCGACGAGCTGCAGACTTTACTTGCGGGCGAGCGGGCCAAGAACTCGGAGCTCCAGGCCGCGCTCGAAGACGCGCAGTGGGAGCGGAACAAGGCGCTCAGTGAGGCTGAGGCGAGCAAGGCCAAGCTGGCGACCGAGCTCGCGCGGATCAAGGCGGTTAAGGCTGGGGCGGCGACTAGTCGCGAGGCGAGTGTGGCCGTCACCGCCGACGGTGTCCGCGCGCACCCGCTCTTTGTCGAGCTCGAGGAGCAGTACGCCGAACTGCTCGCCAGACACGACGATTTGGAGGAGGCGTTCGAGGCTGCCCGAGTTGGTTGGGAGCTCGAGCGGTCCGGCCTTCAGGCCAAGGTCCTCAATGCGGCCAAGGCCGACGGGCACGCTGATCTGGTGAAGGAGATGCGGAACTTGCAACGCGAGCTGGACGCGGCCGAGGACGCGCTGAAGGCACGGGAGGCGTCGGAGCGGGCGCTGCGGCGGCAGCTGATGGCATCGTCGCCGCCATCGTCGCCAGCTGCCAGCGGTGACAGCGTCGCCAGGGTCTCACACGATGTTGACCAGCTGCGCGAAGAGCTGGGGGCGGCACAGGCAGCGGCGGTTGAGGCCGACATGGCGCTGTCAGCGCTCAAGGCCAAGTACGAGAAGGCCAAAGTCTCGGCAACAGAGCTCAAGTCTGCGTACACCTCGCTCAAAGTCAAGCACACGACCGAGGCTGAGACCGCGGCGGCGCAGATCGCCATGCTTGAGAGTGAGCTGCGGAGCATGGCTGCTGGCGACGGCCGGGCCGCCGCAGACAATAAGGTTGCGCTGCTGGAGCAGGTCCGCTCGCTACAGGAGCAGGTGACGGCGTCGTCGACTGCGCTTGCCGAAGCGCAAGCCATGCACAAGCTGGAGCTCACCCAGGCCCGCGACGAGGCTGACGGCGCGCGGACCGACCTTGTTCTGGTCCGCGGCAAGCTTGATGCGGCCAACGCCCAGCTCGCCAAGTATGAGGCCGGCGAAGCCTCGTCGACCGCCGCTGTCGTCTCGCTCACCCGCGACAACGAGGATCTGGCTGAGCAAGTGGCGGCGCTCAAAGAGGCCCAGGCGGCAGCGTCGACCCGCGCCAACGTTGGCGCTATGCGCAAGCTCGCCGCCGCAAACGCGCAAATCTCCGAGCTTGAGAACACGGTTGTGGCCGCCGAGCATTCTGCCGAGCAAGCGACTGCATCTGTCGCAACGCTGCGTGCTCGCGTGTCAGAGCTGGAAGCTGAGCTTGAGAATGCCTCGCGGGCCGAGGCCGAGGTTCAGCAGGCGGCGGAAGTGGAGGCCGGGTTGCAGGCCGAGATTGACGGGCTGAAGCGAAAGCTGGCGCGGGCCGAGGCCGAGGCTGAGCGTGTTGCCGAGCTAGAGGCGGAGCTCGACAATGCCAAGGCGACGACCGGGCGTGGCAGCGATGATGACGACGGCGAGGTGGCCGAGCTCAAGGCTAAGATTGGAGGTCTGGAGCGGAAGCTGGAGACCGAGCTCGAGCGCGGGGCCGAGGCCGAGGCCGAGGTTCGTACACTCAAGCGCAAGCTCGCACGGGCCGAGGCCGAGGCTGAGCGTGGCAGCGATGATGACGACGCCGAGCTCAAGGCTAAGATTGGAGATCTGGAGCGGAAGCTGGAGCGGGCTGACGCGCGAGCGGCCGAGCTGGAGACCGAGCTCGAGCGCGGGGCCGAGGCCGAGGCCGAGGTTCGTACACTCAAGCGCAAGCTCGCACGGGCCGAGGCCGAGGCTGAGCGTGTTGCCGAGCTAGAGGCGGAGCTCGACAATGCCAAGGCGACGACCGGGCGTGGCAGCGATGATGACGACGGCGAGGTGGCCGAGCTCAAGGCTAAGATTGGAGATCTGGAGCGGAAGCTGGAGCGGGCTGACGCGCGAGCGGCCGAGCTGGAGACCGAGCTCGAGCGCGGAGCCGAGGCCGAGGCCGAGGTTCGTACACTCAAGCGCAAGCTCGCACGGGCCGAGGCCGAGGCTGAGCGTGTTGCCGAGCTAGAGGCGGAGCTCGACAATGCCAAGGCGACGGCCGGGCGTGACAGCGATGATGACGACGGCGAGGTGGCCAAGCTCAAGGCTAAGATTGGAGGTCTGGAGCGGAAGCTGGAGACCGAGCTCGAGCGCGGAGCCGAGGCCGAGGCCGAGGTTCGTACACTCAAGCGCAAGCTCGCACGGGCCGAGACCGAGGCTGGGCGTGGCAGCGATGATGACGACGGCGAGGTGGCCGAGCTCAAGGCTAAGATTGGAGGTCTGGAGCGGAAGCTGGCGCGGGCTGACGCGCGAGCGGCCGAGCTGGAGACCGAGCTCGAGCGCGGGGCCGAGGCCGAGGCCGAGGTTCGTACACTCAAGCGCAAGCTCGCACGGGCCGAGGCCGAGGCTGAGCGTGTTGCCGAGCTAGAGGCGGAGCTCGACAATGCCAAGGCGACGGCCGGGCGTGGCAGCGATGCTGACGGCGGCGAGGTGGCCAAGCTCAAGGCTAAGATTGGAGGTCTGGAGCGGAAGCTGGCGCGGGCTCAGGCCGAATCGGCTAGCACCAGGGACAGTCTGGTCGCTGCCGAGGCCAACGTTCGCACGCTGAATCGCAAGCTCGCACGCGCTTTGTCTGACACCGAGGTGGTGGCGACGCTAGAGCGCGAACTTGCTGCAACCCGGCGTGAGCTGTCGCAGGCTAAGGTCGCTGCCAATCACGCAGAAGAGCTTGAGCGCCAGTTGGAGGCCACCCAAAACTTTAGCAGCGGCGAGCAAGATATGGCCGAGATCCAGGCTGAGGTCCATGTAGTTCGCCGAAAGCTTGCTCGCGCCGAGGCCGAGTTGGCGCGAGTCACCAGTGACGAGCAGGAGGCGCGCGCCGAGGCGCGGGCGGGTGCTGTCCGCGCCGCTGAACTCGAGTCGCAAATTGCATCGTTGGAGAGCTCTCTGGCCCGTGCCGAGGGCGCGCAGCGGGCCGCCGAAGCTCGGTTGCATGACCAGCTGGAACACGAGGCCCACGCTGCCGCCGAGACGCTGCGTGGTGCTGCGTCTACTGACGCCACGGCCTCGTTGGAGGCGCTTACCGCAAAATCAAGCGCGCTCATGGCCGAGCTGCGGTCAGAGCTGGACAGTGCCAGGGCCTCGCTCGCCAAGCGTGAACTCGAGCTCCAGCGACTCCGCGCCGACCTGGACGGCACCCGGCTGCGGCTCGAGACAGAGACCAGCGCCCGAAAGACAGCCGAGGCCGAGGCCGACGCGGCGCGGCGCGATGCCGACGCATGCCGTACCCAGGCGCAAAAGCTCGAGCGGAGTGTGCTCTCGCTTGAGAATTCTGCTGCACGGCACGATTCCGGCGATGGGCTCCGAATGGCTCATGCAGAGCAGATGCGCGAGGCCCAAGCGGTAACCGAGCGTCTTGAAGCCGATCTTGCCCGTGCGAGGACCGAGACTGTATCTGCGCAGCGTGAAGTGTCCAGTCTTTGCGCTGACGCCGACGTGCTGCGGATGCAGCTCGAGGCTGCTGAAGCATCCGCCGCCACACTCCGGGGCGAGGTGAGCAAGGCCCGCAAGTCGGCACTTGCGGCACAGCAGGCGGCACAGAACTCGGAGCTGCAGCTTGCCGAGGCGGCGTTTACGTCGGCGATGAGCGGCCGAGCCGTACCTGTTGTTACCGAGCGCTCACAAGATCGTGCCGAGGCTGTCGCAGCCCGTGACGCTGCGCGCCGCGATGTTTCGCGCGCCGAGGCTGCGCGCGCTGATGCTGAGCTCGAGCGCGATGCAGCGGTGGCCAAGGTTGGCGTGCTCGAGCGGACGCTGGCAAGCCTGCGGAATCAGCTGAGCGAGGAGCAGGCGGCGCTGGCGCTGGAGCAGTCCAGAAGCGCATCGCTCTCGGCTCGTGCCAGCTCGATGTCAGCAGCTAACGCTACACTCCGTACCGAGCTCGCCGAGTCTGCGGCCACACCGCCAGGCGCGTCGCCAGACAAGGTACGGCTACTGGAGGCACAGCTCGCCGAGGCACGTGCGCGCGCCGACGCCATCGAGTCTGCGGCGCTGCGCAAGTCGATGGCCGCAGCGTCTGCGGCAGACTCGGCCCTGCATCTCGCCGACACGCTCACTCACTCCAAGGCGCAGCTTCAGGAGCTGGTAGTCTCGCACGAGGGGACAATTGCGTCGCTGAAGGCGGAGCTGGCGCTTGCCCAGACCCGCGGGCCGGCGTTGGTGTCGGCGTCGGAGCAGGCCAGCCGGACCCGACGTGCTGGTGCCACCACGGAGAGGCGAATCTCCGAGCTTGAGCTTCAGCTTGAGCATGCCAACACCCGCATCGCGCACCTCACGGCGCACGTTGACCTCCTCGAGGCCGCGGCGGCATCGCCAGTCAAGGCGGCGTCAACCCGTGTCGAGGCCGAGTCGCTAGCGGCAGCACGGGCGTCTGCTGCGTCGCTGAGGGCCGAGCGGGACGAGCTGGCGGCGTCGCTGGCGGCGTACCAGGCAGGCGCAACGACTGTGACCGAGGCGGCACGGCTGCGGTCCCAGCTCCAGTCGGAGATTCGCAATCACGCGGCGACCAAGTCAGAGCTCGCCGCATTGCGGGCGACACTGACCTCGCTTGACGTCTCGTTTGCTGCCGACGAGGCGCGGACGCCGGCGCCTGCCCGGGCCGGAGGCGATCCAGAGCTGGCGGCGGTGACGGCAAACACCCGGCATGAGACTCAAAAGCTCTCGCTCTTACTGGAGCTCCTCGAGTCAACACGTGTTCAACTCGATGCGGCATGCGCGCGATGCACCGAGCTCGAGGCACTCAACTCGAGCCTCAACGCGTCGCTGCTGGAAAAGAACAAGAAGATTGGACACCTTGAGGCAGCCTGCGACGCGCTGCGGGAGCGAGTCCGCTCACTCACCGGCTCGCTCGCTTCGGCCGGTGAGACGTCGTCGCCGCTCTCGCCAACCAAGCACCGCAAGCTGCGTCATTCCAAGACCCAGACCAAGTCGCGAACGGCCGAGCTGTATCGCGAGTTGAGGGCCGAGCTTGCGGCATCGTCGGCGGGGTCGAGCGGGCCCGAGGCTCTGCGATCGGCGCCCGAGTCTGCCGACGTCGCTCACCTCCGCGCCGAGCTCACAGCGCTGCAGTCCAAGGTAGCGTCAACCGAGGCGCATCTTGCCAACACGCAGCGGCAGTATGCGCATGGCATCGAGGTTGTAGTTTCGGAGCTGGCATCGCTCTCGACAGCTATGGCCTCGGCGCCGAGTACAGCACAGACATCGTCGCCGGGGCCGGACATATCCGCGCTGGCGGAGCAGATTTCCGCGCTCCAAGCAACCCTCGAGGGCGCGCACATTGCGTACCGTCCGTCACGCGGCCGCACCGGCTCAGACGCCGGCTCGGCGGCGTCGGCCGGGACGATGCACCTCTCGGCGCTCGGATGGAGTGCACCCAGGGAGGTGCAGACGGCGCGGTTTGCAAACACGTCCAACTTGCCGGACGCGTCTGCGCTGCCACTGCATCACGCGGCGTTTGTGGGGGACAGCACCGCAGCGAGTGGAGCGCTGGCGCATGTCCACGACCGCGACAACCTGGGGCGGACGCCGCTGCACTGGGCGGCACACGCCGGACACGCCGACGTGGCCAACCTCCTGCTCTCTGTTCCGGACGTCTTTGTCGACGCCCGGGACGCATCTGGTAAGACTGCACTGTACTGGGCGGCGTATCGTGGGCACGAAGGTGTGGTCGACGCGCTCCTCCATGGCGGGGCGTCGCCGGATTTGGCGTCGAAGAGCGGCGCTAGCCCGCTGCAAAAGGCGGCCCAGGCCGGTCATGGCGCTGTTGTGCAGCTGCTGCTGCGGCACGGGGCAGATCCAGCGCCGGTTGACCATGCCGGGACGACGCCGCTTCACGCTGCTGTCCGGCGGGGCCATCTCGGTGTTGTGGAGCAGCTGGTCGACGGCCTGCTGGGGCAAGCCGAGTACACACCGGCCGCCGGGCTCGACGCCCAGGACGCGCGCGGCGAGACAGCACTCCATGCAGCGGCGCGTGGCGGCAACGTGCTTGCGGCGCAGATCCTTGTCGGTGCCGGGGCGTCGACCCATGTCCGGAGCAGCTCTGGACGGACGGCGGCCGAAGTGGCCGACGCGCACGGGCACACGCGGGTAAGCGCCATGCTCTGACGCAGCTGGCAGCTGACGTTGTGTATTGGGCGGGGCGCGGCTATCAATCACGAGCGACCGATGATGGTGCGGACTTCATCGGCGTCGAGGGTCTCCTTCTCCAAGAGGGCGTCGGCGAGGAGGTCGAGCTCGTGGCGGTGCGAGAGCAGAAGTGACTTTGCGCGAGCGTACGACTCAGCGAGGAGGCGGGCGACCTCGTCCTCGATGAGCGAGCGGAGGCGGGGCGAGGAGCCGAGCGCGGTGTCCTCGGCGATAAACGTGGGCCAAGCTTGGGCGACATGCCGTACTTTGTGACCATCTTGTAGGCAACGTCTGTGGCCTTTTGCAGATCGGAGGAAGCGCCGAGGGTGACGGCATGCTCGCCGAGGACGAGCTCTTCGGAGACGCGGCCGCCCATGCAGACGTCGAGTGTAGCCTCGAGCTGCTGTAGCGACCAGTTGGGGTCGTCGTTCTCGGGCAGCTGCGAGGTGACGCCGAGGGCGCCGATGGAGCGGCGCGGGATGATGGAGACTTTGTGGAGCGGGACGGCAGCCGGGGTGAAGAGGGCGACGAGGGCGTGGCCGCCCTCGTGGTAGGCGACGGTCCGCTTGACATCGTCGGTGTAGCCAAACGACTTTGCCGGCTCGCCCATGATGATCTTCTCCTTGGCGAGTTCGAGGTCGTTCATACTGACGGCGGGGCGGCCGTCGCGGGCGGCGCGGAGGGCGGCGGTATTGACGACGTTGGCGAGCTCGGCGCCCGACATGCCGGGCGTGCCACGGGCGAGGCGCGAGACGTCGACCGAGTCGTCGACAGGTACATCGCGGAGGTGGACGCCGAGAATGTCGACGCGGCCAGAGACGTCCGGGAGCGGGACAACGACCATGCGGTCGAAGCGGCCCGGCCGCACCAGTGCGGCGTCCAGGCGCTCGGGCGTGTTGGTGGCGGCAATGACGACGACACCGGCAGTCGTCTCAAAGCCGTCCATCTCGGTGAGGAGCTGGTTGAGGGTCATATGGTAAAGGCGCGAGTCGCGGTCGATGCGCTTGGAGCCGACGGCGTCGATCTCGTCAATAAAGACAATGCACGGCGCATTGGCCTTGGCGGCCTCGAACAGGTTGCGGACGCGGCGGGCGCCGACGCCGACATACATCTCGTCAAACTCCGAGCCCGAGGCGTAGTAGAACGGAACACCAGCCTCGCCGGCGACAGCGCGGGCGAGGAGGGTCTTGCCGGTGCCTGGGGAGCCGACGAGGAGTACGCCCTTGGGTAGCTTGCCACCAAGGGTCGAGAACTTGTCCGGCGACTTGAGAAAGGCGACGACTTCCTGGAGGTCATCCTTGGCCTCGTCGACGCCCTGGACGTCGGCAAAGGTCACCGTCTCGCCATCCCATGGCACCACCTCCTCTTTGCCTGCCGACATGGCCTTGGACAGCGAGCCGCCCGACGAGCCCGACGACGGCGCATCCATGATCATGCCGGTGACAAGCGAGCCGAGAAAGAGCCAGGCGAGGACTTGCAGGCTGAGCTTGGCGGCCTGGCTTGCCCGCGACGGCGCCTCCGATTGGACGAAGAGCGGAGCCTGGCGGGTGCCCAGCGCGGCCATGCCGCCCGCTGCTGGCACCGCGCCTGCCATAAAGCCCTGCCCAGCTCCCGCTCCACCCATACTGGAGCTTTGCAGGAGCGAGGCTGATGAAGGCGAGGCAAAGGCTGACGACGGACCTGTTGGCGGAGCGGGGCTTGCGGCACGGTGAAGAGCGTTGATCTCCTCAAACTTTGCAGCATCCAGACGACCAAGGCGAGCGAGCGCGTTGGTGTACGCGGCGAGAGTGGCAGGTGTGCGAGCGACTGAGCCTGCGTTGACCAAGTCGACGAGCTGCTGCGGAGCGTGCCGGGCGAGGGCATCCATGTATCGCTGGCGGGCCACATCAGACGAGGGATTGTTCTCTGCTTGTCTGCGGAGGCGAGCAAGGCCATCACGGACCATTTCCGGACTCAGTCTCCTTCCCGATGACGGATCTCCACCGAGTGTCTGGCCATGACCAGCGCCTCCGTCTCGCCCACCAAATCCCACCGATGCTCTCATCGCCGATGCCGTCGCTCCGCTCGTCGACGACAGCCACCTCGCGGCGGCGGCTCCTGCTGCCGCCACAGCCACTTGAGAGCCTTGGCTCTTTGTCCTGCCGAAGGCCATGGCCATTGCCTGTGCCACTGGTCGCGAGAAGCTTGTAGCCCGTCGCACAAGTCCGAACATGACGGTGGGAGGGGAGGGGAGGGGAGGGGAGGGGGGGGAGGGGGAGAGGGGTGGCGCGTTCGATGGTTCGTCTTGCTGGCGGTGGCGGTGGCGGTGATGGGGATGATCAATGGTTTGTTGTTGGGGTTATTGTTGCGAGTTTATGCATGGTTTGTTGTTGGGGTTATTGTTGACAGTTTATGCATGGTTTGTTGTTGGGGTTATTGTTGACAATTTATGCATGGTTTGTTGTTGGGGTTATTGTGGACAGTTTATGCATGGTTTGTTGTTGGGGTTATTGTTGACAATTTATGCATGGTTTGTTGTTGGGGTTATTGTGGACAGTTTATGCATGGTTTGTTGTTGAGGTTATTGTTGACAGTTTATGCATGGTTTGTTGTTGAGGTTATTGTGGACAGTTTATGCATGGTTTGTTGTTGGGGTTATTGTGGACAGTTTATGCATGGTTTGTTGTTGGGGTTATTGTTGACAGTTTATGCATGGTTTGTTGTTGGGGTTATTGTGGACAGTTTATGCATGGTTTGTTGTTGAGGTTATTGTGGACAGTTTATGCATGGTTTGTTGTTGGGGTTATCGTTCCAGCCATCGCTGCCTCTGCCACCTCCGCCGCCGCCCCACACCCGACTCGACATCGCAGCGGGCCATGGCGGCAGCAGGCGGCAGCAAGGGAGCAGGCAGTCTGCGGTGTATCATACACATCGACATGGACTCGTTCTACGCAGAGGTGGAGCGAGTCCGTCTCGGCCTCCCGGCCGACCGCCCGCTCGTAGTCCAGCAGTGGGAGTCGCTCATCGCGGTCAACTACCCTGCACGAAGGCACGGCATTGCCCGATCGCGCGGCAAGGGCATCATCGATCCGGTCGAGGCCAAGGAGGCATGTCCCCATCTCGTGGCTGTCCACGTCCCGCTCTTTACCCTCGAGGGCATGATCGACCTGGACATCAACGAGTCCATCACCTCGCAGGCGAGGGCGAGGAGGCCCATGGGCAAGGCCTGTCTTGACCGCTATCGCGAGGCTGGCTACAAGGTCATCCAGATTTTCAAGAGGTTCACGCCGGCTGTGGAGCGTGCCTCCATCGACGAGGCCTTTATCGACATCACAGATCTGGTCGAGGCTCGCGCTGCTGCCGCTGCCGCCGCAAGGGGACCCGAGTGGTGGCGATCAGAGTCATTTGCGGGCTCGGCGGTGGTGACCGGGCCAAAGTCTGCGATCGGCGGCGAAGAGGTGCGTGTGGCCTCGCTTTCGTCGGCCTTGCTCTGCCTCGGCGCGCGCCTGGCAAGCGAGATGCGTGCTGCAGTCTCCGATGAGCTGGGCTACTCGTGCTCGGCCGGCGTGGCACAGACCAAGATGCTGGCCAAAATCGCGTCGGCTGCCAACAAGCCCGACGGGCAAGCTGTTGTCCTGCCCGGCAACGTCGCCGGCTTTATGGCCGACATGCCGCTCAAGGACATTCCAGGGCTCGGCGGTAAGCTCGGCGGAGTGTTGGCCGAGGCACTCGGCGCGACTACCGCCGGCGAGGTGCTCGCCGCGCCACGGACAGCCCTCGATGCAGCCCTTGCTGGCGCCCGCACTCTCCACGCCTCGCCGCGCTGGGTCATCGCCTCGTGTGATGGCTCGCGGAACGAGTCCGTTTCGCCGGTCTACAAGCCCAACTCGATGCTGGCCCAGAAGCGATTCAAGGGCCTCGTTGACAAGTCGGTCGTCCGCTCCTGGGTTCGCATCCTCATCCTCGAAGTTGCCACCCGCATCTCGACCTACCGCCAGTACTACAACGGCGCGCCGACTACTATCACACTCTCGTCCGAGTCGAGCCCGCCGTCGGGCACCATCTCGCGCTCGGGCTCCGCCCAGCTACCGTACTTGCCGAAGGATCCCGAGAAGGTCATCGCCGCCGTCTCGGACCGCGTCCTTGCCCAGCTCGACGTCATTGCGCCGCCGCTTCCAGTCACGCTCCTCACACTCTCGGCCCGCAACTTTGTTGATCTCGTCGACGACGAGAACGCCATCTCAGCCTTCTTTACTGCCGACCAATCACCGGCGGAAGCTGAAGAAGCACCACTGCCATCCTCAACCGCCACCAAGCCTGAACCAGCTCCTGGCCCCGCGCCCGCATCCGAGCCTGACATTATTGCGCTGACGCAAGATGTGGTGTGTGATCGATGTGGCATGCAGATGCTGCCGTCCGCCGCACCCGCGCATCGCGACTTTCACCTCGCAGCCGACCTCCACGCCCAGCTCAATCCGCTCTCAGACCCGAGCCACACGCTTGGCTTCCGCGCCGCACCGCGCTCACCTGCCAAGCGATCCGCACCATCATCGTCGTCTGCCTCGACCGCCTCCACCCGCCCCTCCAAAAAGGCCAAGCCGAGCTCGAGCGCCTCTCTCACCTCTTGGTTCGGGCCTGCACGTACTTGAGCGTCGTCTGGCTTAGCTGGCTGAGTAACTCGATCGAGGCCAAAGCATAACACGGCGTAGTCGCAGATCTGTGTGAGCGGGGCACTGATCAATCCGCAGCTGGTGCGCCGCGTGCTGCGCGTGGATGACCGAGCGAGCAGCAGCCAATTGGCTGGTTTGACTCGGGCTTTGGCTGTGGCTTTGGCTTTGTGTTCGCTGTCACACACACGTGTCGCACAGCATTCACGAAGGATGGGACGGAAAGGTGGCGGTCGCAAGGGCGGAGGCGGAGGCGGAGGAGGACGGGGAAAGGCTAGCAGCAGAGCAGACGACATGCACTTTGAAGGAGGGCTATCCGGGAAGAAAAGAAGGAACAGTTGAGGAGAAAGCGCGCTGCAAAGAGAGCCAAGGTGGAGGCCGAGAAGGAGGCTGAGCGGAGGCGGCGTGAGGCGGCGCCGGCCGAACTGGCTGCGCGACCCAGCGGCGAGACGGGCCGATGCGAGTCAGAGTCCGACGCAACGAGCCACGGGTCGACGGGCGAAGACGAACCGGCGTCTGGATCGTCGTCGATGGCGGCAGACTCCGAGTCGGCGTCGGGATCGAGCGAGCGCGACAACGAGAGCGAGAGCGAGCGCGAGTGCGCCGCGGGTGCAGATGGCGCAGGCGCGAGCAGAAAGGCCCGGCGCCGTCCTGGCGTGGGTGCGTTTGGGCTGACCAAGCAGCACTTTCGGCTTCAGACTGTGTTTGAGAAGGAGCCGCGCGAGATCATCGAAGCGCGAAAGGCCACAGCGCGCGAGCCACTCGTCCGCCCGGCGTGCGAGCCGGGCGAGCGGTTCTCGACGCTCCGGATGACCGACGCCGAGCTGGACGCCATGGCCGACTCCATTCCCATGCCGAAGCGACCGATATGCCCGCATGGCTCGTCGAAGGATGCCATTGTCGCTGCGGAAGAGGCCGCGTACACAGCATGGCTAGAGAGCGTGTATGGGCAGTGGCCGCGCGAGCGGCTCAACTACTTTGAGCACAACCTCGAGGTGTGGCGCGAGCTCTGGCGGGTCCTTGCCATCTCGGACATTCTCTGCCTGCTGGTCGACGCCCGTGCGCCGCTCTTCCACTTTCCGCCGTCGCTCTACCACCACGTCACCGCCGACCTTGGCAAGCCGCTGGTCCTTGTGCTGACCAAAGTCGATCTTGTTGCGCCGCAGACGCTTGCTGCGTGGATCAAGTACTTTGAGACCAAGTACCCCAAGCTGGCGGTGGTTCCCGTCTCGTCGTTGCCTAATGCGCCGATCACGACGCCGACCGCGTACCGGACCGATGAGCGTGGCCGGCTGCTGTACCGCAAGCGGCGTCGCCGCAAGCAGGCGCAGCGCCCACCGCAGGGCCTGGCCAGGCTTGCCCGCGAGATAGCACAGCTGCCTGAGGCCCGCGCGGCAAGCGGCATCGATTGGGATGAGCTTATCGACACGCTACTGGTCCGCGAAGAGCGCGTGCGAACCCAGATCGAGGCAGCTCACGATGACGCGCGCGCCGCTGCGGCTGTGGAGGCACGTTCCGCCGCAGGCGACGTTCCAAGCTCTGACGATGGTAGTGACGAGTACGTCATCGGGCGGAAGCGCGGTTCGTTTGTGACGCTCGGCATGATCGGGCATCCGAACGTGGGTAAGTCGGCGCTCATCAATGCGCTCATGGGCAAGCATGTGGTGTCGGTCAAGCGGACGCCCGGGCACACCAAGGCGCTGCAGACGCACTTTCTCACGCACAACATCCAGCTGTCAGACTGCCCCGGGCTCATCTTTCCCAAGGTCGACATGTCCAAGCCGTTACAAGTGCTCTGTGGCCTCTATCCGACGTCCCAGGTTGTGGAGCCGTTCTCGGCCATCCGCTACCTTGCCGAGCGGGTGCCGGTCGAGGTTGTGTACGAACTGCAGCTTCCTGTCGAGTCGGACGAGGACGATGATGGCGGCGGCCCGCCGCGGCCCGCGCTCAAGAAGCTGAAGAAGGCAATGGCCCAGGATGAGCGGCTTGAGCTTAACCGGATGGGAAAAGCGCTGTCCAAGGCACGGGTCCGGTACGTGGCAGAGCACCTGGCCTTGTCGCGGAGCTGGAAAGCTGCGGCTGCGGCGACGGGCGAGCCGTTTGCCGCTGCCACGGTGGCCTATCTCGAGGATGCGCAGCAGTGGACGGCGTGGAAGATGTGCGAGGCTTACGCCATCAAGCGCGGGTTCTTTACACCCAACACCGGGCGGCCAGACGTTTACCGGGCGGCCATCAAGATGATCTACGACGTGCTCGACGGCTACGTCGTCTTCTCCTTCCTCCCGCCCGCAGACTACGAGCTCAGCGGACCGGACGAGGTCGACAGACTGCTGTTGGGCTTTCGCCACGGTTATTTGCTCCACGAGCGGATCGAGCCTCATCGGCCTGGTAACGACCAGAGTGAGAGCGAGAGTGGGGGCGAGGGCAGCGACGGGAGTGATGACAGGGGCGACGGCGCAGCGAGCGGCTCGTCGTCGTCGTCGTCGTCGTCGTCGTCAGGCGCTGTCCGCGTCTCCAATCCCTTTGACATTCTTGCGTCGATGTAAGTGCAGTAACATGCCTCACTTGCGCTTCTTCTTGGACACAGTAGTCCAACCGTCGTCGTCGGTCGCGGCGGCGGCAGCGGCAGCGGCAGCATCGGCAGCAGCATTGGCGTCAGCCGGGGCGACGAGGACAGGCTCGTCATCCTCAGCCTCGAGCCCAACCAGGGCAGCAGCATCACCATCAGGCGCAGCATCATCATCGCCATCAGCAACCACAGCATCGCTTGGATCGGAAGCAGTCAGCTTTGCCCAGGCGAGGCCCTTGTCGAGCTCCTCACGATTGCCGGCAATGACCTGAGCGTAGACGTTGACGATGAGGCGAGCGACTGAAGCTGACGAATCGTCTTCCACAAGCATAGCCACGGATTCCAGGGCAGCATTGATGATGTCTTCGACTTCATCAGCAAAGACCGGCTCACCAGCTCGGGCAGCAAACAAATCAACCAGGTCATCGGCCAGCCCGTTGGCCACGTCCTCGGCCGAGCCACCGCCCTCTGCCGTCATCGAGTTGGTGATAGCGTACGACATGGCGGGCATCTTGGTGACAAAAGCAGCCACAAGATGGGTAAAGTCGGTCCACAGCGCAGCTGCCTGTGCCGTCACGTCGGTTGTCGTCTGGTCAGCCATGTTGTCGCGGTGGTGGTGGTGGTGGTGGTGGTGGTGGTGGGAGAGAGGAGTGATGGCGAGATTGGGTCGTGGGGGGGGGGGGGGAGGGGGGGAGGGAGGGGGCATGATAAGATCGTGTAGTCTGGGGGGCTTGTGGGGATGGGGGACGGGGGATGGAGGATGGGGGATGGAGGATATGATAATGTGGTGGTGTGCAAGAGTGTGCAGTGTGTGTGTGAGGGGGCGCGCATCGATGTGATCGGGCGGAGTGAGAGTGGTGCGTGATTGCGACTCGTGTGAGGTGTCCGAAGGGGGGAGGGGGGAGGGGGGGGGGGGTGATGATCGGGACAAGGCGACGATGTGGCATGTGCTCCTTCTGATGTGGTGGCGTGGCATGATCATGGTCGTCTCGCTTGTCGAGCACGTCTCAGGGTGTGGAACCAAGCTTCCATCCATGGCCAGATCATCATCGGCACGGCTGCGGCAGCTGCAGCCAAGACACTCTCCACGCGCACGCACATTCTTCTCTATCTATCTGCCTATGGCGTCGATGTCGTCACGGCGGGCGGTGGCCGAGGTGGAAACGACACTGCTGAATGATGGCGGACTGTATGTGGTAGCAGGTCCCTGCTCGACGGCGGGGGAGGACGGGCGGCCGGCGAGCTATCCACGCGACGGATTTGTGCGGTTCGTGGCGTACTCGGACACACACAGCCGGGCAGAATGGCTGGCCAAGCCAGATGCAGACGTCATGATCCACGGCGGCGATTTTACCATGACGGGCACAAACGCAGAGATCGACGGGTTTGTGGCCTGGTTGAACGAGCTGCCGTACGCCCACAAGATCGTCATCGCAGGCAACCACGATCTGACGCTCGACATGACGGTCGGCGACGACGGCGTGCCCTACTATGAGCGAGCCTGGCAGCGGTTCCACCGCCTCAATGGCAAGCAGGACCCAGATGCGGCCCGAAAGGCCGTCATTGAGGCATGCACATACCTCGACGACGAGACAGCTGTCATCCGCCGCCGCGACGCGGACGGTATCATCGAGATCGTTCGCCGCACCAGCAGCGACGAAGATGGCGAGGCGGATAGCGAGGGTCTGGTTGTCACAGGCTCGCCGTGGTCGCCCGAGTTCTACGACTGGGCGTTCAACGAGAGCCGCGGAGTGCCGATCATGAAGCGATGGAAAAAGGTGCTTCCGCACGATGTCGACGTGCTTGTTACCCACGGCCCACCAGCTGGCTTTGGCGACATGACTGTGACAGGTGTGGAGGCCGGGTGCGAGGATCTGCTGCGACTGCTCCACAGCGGACGGATTGCGCCTGCTGCTCATGTCTTTGGCCACATCCACGAGGGCTTTGGCGTCACGACCGAGACCGGTACGTCGTCGCTCGACACCACCTTTATCAACGCCTCCAACTGCACGCTCAAGTACAAGGCGACGAATCCGCCGATTGTCTTTGATCTGCCTCTTACATAAGCCGTGCACCGTTGTTGACGAGATCGAGCCATTGTCCACCCTTCACGATGATGATGATCGATCTGCCCAGACATTACCCCAAAGATGCATAACTGCCGAGCAGTGGTCCCAAACTGGTAGCTGGTCATGGGCGGCTGGCGATTGAGCGTGTGGGCGATTGAGTGTGTGGGCGATTGAGCGTGTGGGCGTGTGGGCGAGAGACGGGTGGCGGCGGAACGTGTCGTTCACCGGCACTTCACCCCCTCCCCACATGTCCTCTGCGGTACGCCGGATGCCCAGGCCCCACGAGGACCACAACGACCAGCCATAGGCCACCGTCGCTTACAAACACACTCTACTCACATGCTAGCCTCCTTAGATACGTCGTAAACGACCGGGTTCGGGCAAACGGTTGGAACCGCTGGCGGGCGGAGTCGGTGGCCGAGTTGGCGGTGCCGATGGCGGTGCTGGCGGGCTTGGACGGCCACTGGGGAGAGAGTCTCTGGTGCTGGGACGGGATGATGGTTGGGCAGACGGGCTGGAGAGGCGTGAGTCACTAGCGTCTCTCCGATCGGATGGAAGGGCTTCGGTGGCGAATCCTGGCCGTCCGCTGGAGGCCATCGCCGGCAGTGATGGCGGCAGTTGCGGGAGATCGGTTACCTCGCTTGGCATTCGTTCGGACACTGCTGTCCGCGAGCTGGGCAGGCGAGAGGCAGGAGTTGATGGTCGGCGAGGGGCAGGCCGGGCGGAGGACGAGCGCGATGAGGTCGAGTTCATGCCGCGTCTGAGGCACGCAGTGGGCGACGAGGGCAAGGTGGGCAGCCGGGATCGGTCAACCAGCCCGCGTCGTAGGCCCTTGCCTCGCCACCGCGGAAGCCGCCGGTCCTCGCATCGCCATCGCGCACGAAGACGGCACCAGTCGCGCCACCATCGCGCAAGAAGACACCGGCGGGGCGGGCACGGGAGGAGTCAGCGGAGGAGGCACCATCGGCGGGCATCGTACTCGGGTTACTCTGACTACTCGGGCGGGTACTCGTATACCAGCTACGGATACAGCTACAGCTATTCAGATTCGCTGCGACGGCGAAGGCGGCCGCGGCGGGGAGGCAAGGGCGAGCGGCGAAAGGACAAAGAGGCGCGAGGCGACCGGGTGGCGGAAGGAGGATCGGCTGCAGCATTAGCGCCCGCAGCCGCCCCAAGCGGCAGCTTTTTTTTGGCGAGTATGTTGTCAACCGGCAGGCGGCGTACGCGTTTGTCAACGAGCTCATCGACGAGTTTCTGGAGGACGAGATTGTGCCGGACTTGCTCATCGACGTGCTCTCGCAGCCGGATGCCGAGTTTGAGGTTGGGTCGGAGCAGACCCGTGTCGAGGCTTGGCTTGTTGACGAGGTGGTGGCATTGGTGGTGCCGGCGCTGGCCAAGCAGGTGGCGCTCGAGTGCACCGACGAGCTCGTCAAGCACTACTTTATCAACAAGGCTGCTGCGCTGCCGGATCCACACGAGGTCATTGTTGGTGACGTCATCGAGGCGTATGTTGTGGCCGAG
Source organism: Thecamonas trahens ATCC 50062 (assembly GCF_000142905.1). Classification (NCBI taxonomy): domain Eukaryota; order Apusomonadida; family Apusomonadidae; genus Thecamonas; species Thecamonas trahens. The sequence goes on from NW_013657661.1 coordinate 468,355, forward strand.
GCTGCCGCTGTGGTCGACGAGGCTGTTGCCGAGCTTGTGACCGAGCTGCTGACCGAGTCGCGAGTGAGCGACGCAGCCGACGCCATCATTGACGAAGTTGTAGCACCGATGCTGGGCGACATTGTGCGAGCGGCGATCCTTGACAACGCCGTCGATGGCGTCGGTGCCGAGCTGTACGACGAGCAGCTCGCAGCCTTTATTGAGCTTGTGGCCGAGGAAGAGTATGCCGCGGCACAGGGGCTCGAGATGGCCTCGGGCCAGCGTCTGGAGTTTCTGCAGGTCTCGGACGTGGCGTCGTCCAAGCTCCTTGACGAGCTTATCATCAGCCATCTGCTCAACGTGATCGGTGACGGCGCTGAGATGGCGCTTGTCGACGAGTACCTCGACCGGACACTCAACCAGATGATGGCGCGGACGCTGCTGGTGCGGACCGCGGACATTGTCGACGCGCGCGAAGAGGTGACCGACAATGTGTTTCTCGCCACCGTCCACGACATGCTCACCACCGACATGGCCATCGCCTTTGTCGTCGACCGGATGAAGGCCCTGGTTCCGTCGGCGGCCGCGGTACAATTTGAGCGCGAGGCCGCCGCCATGGAGGCGCGCGCGGGCCGGGATGGCTCGTCCACCCGCCGTGCTGAGCTCGACCGCAACGCCCGTATGTCCGAGCTCCGTCGCTGGCTGAGTCGCAACAACTACGACACGCCGTCGACACCGTCGACCCACGACGGCCGCGCTAAGATGGTGGCCGACGCAGAGGCTGCCAGCCAAATGCTCGCTGTCGCGCACACTCTCGCCCTCTCGACCGGCTCCAGCGGGCTGCAGCGCGAGCCACCGCCACACCCGCACGCGCTCCCGCGGCCCGAGCACGAAACCGTAGTCGAGATCGAGGCCGACGAGCTGGACGAGCTTGAGAACGGCGAGATCGAGTATGTCCACGACGCGCAGCCGGAGCCAGAAGCCGAGCCGGTACCCGAGCCCGAGCTAGAGGCCGAGCCGGAACCCAAGCCGGAGCCTGAGCCCGAGCCTCAGCCCGAGGCACAGCCCGATGCCCAGCTCCCATCCCCAGCCCCGGCCACAGCTCCAGCGCAAGCTCAACTCCCAACTCGGGCTGGGGCTCTACCGCAAGACGAGGGGTTTGATGGCGAGTATGAGTATGCGTACGAGTACGAGTACGACGACGCCGGGCCGCTGGCGCCCTAACACAAGAGAGCTTAAAGATTTACAGTGTGGACTGTCCGCGCAGCCAGGGATGGAGGGCGACGTCCGAGATGGTGAACCGGTGGGCCTCATTGACGACAAGCATGTTGGACATGAGGTCGCGGAGGGCGGGTGACCACTTGGGCGGGAGGTAGTACGAGCCGGCGACGATGGCCTGCGGGGTCTCGAAAGGCATCTGGCCCTCCATCAAGAGGTAGAGGAGGACGCCGAGCGACCAGATGTCGGCGCGCTGGTCGTAGGGCGTGTGGAGGAAGCATGCCGGGGAGGCGTAGAACGGCGTGCCACACCACGACGAGAGGAGCTGGCCGGACTCGATGGTGGTGGCAAAGCCAAAGTCGACGAGTTTGACGTCGCCGGCCGAGTTGACCATGACGTTGTCGAGCTTGATGTCGCGGTGGACAATGTTGTTGCGGTGCAGATAGTGGATGGCCTGGACGATGGGGATGAGCAATCTACGGGCTTCGTCCTCGGTCAGGCCGGGCTCGAGTGGGTTGTCGTAGTGCCAAAGGTGGACGAGGTCCGAGCCGTCGATGTACTCCATGACGAGGTAGAGCCTTGTCTCGGTCTCGACCACGTCAAAGAGCTTGACAACGTTCTCATGGTCGCACACTTTGAGCAGGGCAATTTCGTTGTGGAGGCGGATGAGGTCGATCGAGTCGGGCTCGAGCTTGTCGGTCCGCACAATCTTGATGGCGCGGAGCTCACCGGTGGCCTTGACAGTGGCGAGGCGGACTTCGCCGGACGAGCCCTTGCCGAGCAGGCGCGAGAACGAGTACTTGGCGAGCGCCGGGTGCGAGACCTCGATGGTCGCTTCCTCGCCTGCGGCACGCCAAACGTCGTTGGCGTCGGGCGGCGACGACGACGACGGCGACTCTCCGCCGGAGCGGACGTCGGCTGGATCGATCCAAGGTGTGAAAAAGGCGGAGAACATGCGGGTGGAGCGGTCGACCGAGGCTACGGAGCGGTCAGAGGCCTCGCCCCCGGCCGAGGCCAGCGAGTCGACGTGCGAGTCGGCCGAGCTCGAGCTCGAGCGGACGAGCTCAAGCGGAAAGTAGTCGTCGATGGTGAGGCAGACAACAAACTCGGAGCCGTCCTTGTGATACGAGACGAGCCGGCGCGAGCCGAGCTTGAGTCGTTGCATCTCCGACTCAAACTCGGCGAGACTCTTGGCCATGGCCTCGAAGCTTGCAGTCGACATCTCGTACGACCGCATGTCGCCGAGGAGTTTGGAGACGTGGTGGCCGACGAGCTCGCGTGACTCGTAGCCGTACATGAGTCGGAACGAGGGGGTGACCGACTTGATTATGCCCGACGAGTCAAAAGTCATCATACACTCCATGTCTTCGACACGGTCAATGAGAGCCTCAAACCGCTGGCCGTCATCGGTCCGCAGCTCCTTGACACGGAGCGAGATGGGGAAGAGCAGACCGTTCTTGTGGAGACCGGGGACGTGGCGGACTTTGTCGAGCACTTTCTTGACGCCGGTCTCGATGTAGGAGGTCAGGAAACCGTCGTGGGCCGACGAGTACGGCTCGGGCATGAGCTTCTTGACGTTGAAGCCCTCAAGCTCGAGCTTGGAGTAGCCAAAGATGTCGGTCATCGAGTTGTTGACGTAGGTGATGATACCCGAGGTGTCGATGACGGTGTGGCCCGTCGGCGTGTCGTCATGCTCGACAAGCGCCACATACAGCGGGGCGCCCTCTGTGGTTGTCAGCTCGGTGACATGCAGCAGCATGTTGAACGTGTGGCCCTTGAGGTGCAGACCCTCGACCCGGCGAGTGATGCCAATGGCTCGGTTCGCGCCGCGCTCTTCGTGGCGACGGATAAAAGTGTGGTGCTGCTCGGCAAAATGCACCGGCATCAACACCTCGAGCCGCTCGCCTGCAAGCTCGTCCGACTTCCAGCCAAACATCCGCGCCGCGTACGGGTTCGCCGACCGGATGATCGAGTCGGACGTGGCAGTGATGACGCCCTGGAAGCCTTGCTGGATGGTCATGGTCTTGGAGATGCTCATGGCTGCCGCGCGCGACTTGGCCACCCGCCGTGAGACCGAGTTGTGCGACTTTTTCTTCTTGTGATGCCGGCGGCGCGACCGCTGCTTGCTCGCACCAGCGGCACACGCAGCTCCAGCCTCGGGCTCAAGCGGCGGCGAGACGGGCATGCCACCATGCCCAGCCACCGGGCACCCGCCACTACTGGCAGCGGTGGCTGACGCCGGAGCTGCGGTGGCACGACCACTGTAGCCACCAGAGTCATTGCCCTTGGACCGCTTCACGTCTTCCGAGTGGATGCTAGCGATGGTGTCTTCGGACGGGGCACGCTTTGCCGGGCACACCGATGATGATGAGGGTGAGCTGGTGCCGGCTGTACCGACCGAGCCCATGGTGACCGGCGAGGTCGAGTTTGGCGAGGCAACGCTCGAGCCGATCTGTGGCGTCTGTCCCGAGACAGACATCGAGCACTGACCCGATGCGGAGATCGATGACGACCTCGAGTAGTACGGCGTCTGAGCCCTCCCGGCCATGATCACCAGATCATTCTCCGGGACTTGGACCGGTTGACTGGCACCTTTTGCGGGACGCTGCGCCCTGGCAGCTTTTTTTGAATGATGTTGCCCTAGTGATCGGTGTCCCCCGCACGACACGACGAGAGCAGGGAGTGCGTGAGTCTGGAAGGTCTCTCTGGCACCTCTGCTGCCACTGTCCCCCCCCCCCCCCCCCCCCCCCCTTCCTTTCGCTGTCACGGTCGGGAGCGGGTGGGTGGGGAGGGGTAGCAGGAGCGTGGGGGGAGGGCACGACGCTGTGAACGTGTCCTGCCCGCTGGCAGGGAACACGTCAGAGGAAGCAACAAGCGTAGCGCATGACGTACCCATTACAGCGTGAAGGACGGGAAGACGGTGCAAGAAGTAGAAGGGGTGGGGTGGAGGTGGCGAGGGTGGTGGTTGGAGGGGAGAGGGAGGGGAAGTGCGGTGTGGGTGAGGTGAGGTGGTGCGTCGAGGGGGACGAAGCGGAGGGGGACGGGTGGACGGAGGGTGGTGGGAGGCGTGACCAGATCCATGCTTCGACAACGTCGCAAATGATCAACCTGGTCAGTATGGGCAAACGATTAAGGGAACGAAAAACAATAGTGAAATTTCCCCAGGGAGGGGGTTGTTGATGCGATGGGCGCAGGATTAGCACGCTAAAGTCGCATCAGTGCAGGGGAGGGAGAGGTGCAGATAGGGACTTGGAGTATGCTGTGCGTATTGTGTGTGGGGTGATTGGGAGAAGATAGAGGGCTTGCTTGGGAGGATGTAGTGATACTGGTGATGGATGAGCGCATTGTTCAGGAATAATTCCCCGCCATCGGCAATGCTCTGGTCATTGTCTCGCCTTTGATTGATCCCACCAAACGGCATATCGTCCTTAATTGGTGCCGCTTCAGTTTGGATGGGCTGTCAACACGCTGCGATGACTGCCGGCGGCTGGCGGCTGGCGGCTAGAGGCTGGTGCTTCGAGGCACCGGTCGCGTGTGGGAGAGGCAGAAACGACATGGCTGACGACGGGGCGCCGTTTCTTGGAACCCGGCTGCGGAGTGCAGGCAGCAGGGTGCTGGGCAAGGGCAAGGGCTGGGGGAAGAAGCGTGGCCAGGCGTCGAGCTCGACCTTTGTCCCGCTGAGTTACTCGTCGTCGCGGGGCAACAAGGCGCCACGGATCCAGCTCGGGCTCAACGATCTGATGGACGAGGAGGACAAGCTGCATGAAGTGATGAAGAGCCAGGCTCGGGCGGCGGGGGTGCGGAAGCGAGTGCTGGGCGGAGAGAGTGTCGGGCAGGCGGGGAACGGACTGGATCGGACGGACGCACGGGGCGCGCATGGAGTCGGCTACACGGCTGATGGCACAAGCGCGAGCGGCGACGATCCGCTTGTACTCTTGCGGCGGCATCAAGGCCCGAGTCTTCCAGCTGGGCTTGTCCGCGAGAGTGCCACGGGCGGAGGGTCTGCGGCGATCGAGCTACCGGCGGGGACGCCGCTAGCGCCTCCGGCACCGGCGGGCTATGTCCCGCGCCATGTGTTTGCCGCTGATGGCGCCGTGGCTGGTAGCTGTGCGAGGAATGAGGTGCGGCCGTCAGCGCCGCAGCTCGTGGTGGAACGGGCATCGGGCGAGCACGCACCGTTTGCGGCACAGCCTGCGGTGCAGGCACGGTATGAGGCGTGGAGGGCAGGCGGCGAGGCGGCGGTCACGTTTCCACCAAGCTATACCCGGCACGACATCCGGCACGAGCTGGCGCAGTTTGTGGGCGCGGAGTCGTTCTTTACCCCGCTGGCAATGCCGGTGGCATCTCGGTTTGCGCGAGCAAGCGGGCCGGGCGACGCGGCGCCTGCGCGGGGTGGCACCAGGCGCGGGCGCCGGATCGAGACCTGGACGCCGCACCCGCTGCTGCTGAAACGGTGCGGCTTCCCGCGCGACAAGGACGCGCCGCGGATGGACAAGAGTGCTGCGAAGGCGTTGTCACGACTTGGGACCCACGCGGCGTCTGACACAAGCGTGTCGCTAGCCGATCTCACCGGGGTCGCGGGCGTCGAGAGAGAGGAGCCACAGGGAGTTGCCCACGTGCCTGAGCCCGAGCCTGAGCTGCTCGCCGCTGCCGATCCGGTGCTCCTTGCCGCGGTCTTTGCTGGCGAAGCCGCTGACGCTGCAAGCGCAGCAGTACTCTCGGCAACCGCGGCTGCCGCCGATCTCGAGCTGGACGCAATTTGCGTGGCGCTCCCACCGGTGCAGCGGGTGGCGGTCGGCGAGGCGGCCGAGGAGAGCAGCGAGTGGAAGCGGCAGAAGGGGCTGTCCGAGGCGAACATGGATGGCGAGGATGCGAGGTCGACCACAAGTGGCAGCGCGAGCGGGTGCGAGAGTAGCAGTGGCGGACGGCGGGAGCGGAAGCGGCGGGAGCGACGACGAGAGCGGCATTCTGGGCGTCGGCGTCGGAGGCGGCGGTCATCCGACGAGCGGGGATCGCGGCGGCGGCGGCACGAGCACAGCAGCCGTCGTCATCACTCCCGCCACCGATCCCGTCACCGCACCCGCCACTCCCGCCATCGAGGCGGCAGCTGCAGCGGGAGTGCAAGTCGGAGTGGAAGTCGTCAGAGGCGGCATCGACGCTGACGGGCTGAGTTTCAAAGCGCTCACCAGATTGGAGAGATGTCTGGGAGGCTGTGGCGGAGCACCCAGGCGCGAAGTGACCACCCGTAGCCCGAAGCAGCGGCGCCGACAAATGCGGATGCGGCGGCGAGAGCGGCGACGGCGAGCGGAGGGTGAGCGAGGACGGCGAGAGCGGCGTTGATGGCGGCAAACGAGCCCGAGTTGAGGCCGACGACAACGAGGTTGGTGGTGTTAAAGTACCGGACGCCGCGGTAGCCAAAGCCGGAGACGAGAAAGGCAAAGTGGAAGATGACGCCGTAGCCGCCGGCATGGGCCTCGGCGGCGCCAAAGTCACAGGGCGTGGCGAGCGCGGCGTTGATGAACGCGACGACACAAAAGAGCGCGAGGAGCGCATAGAGAAGCGCAAGACCGACGCCGCGGCGGCGCACAACGGCAGCTGCCGGCACAGGAGCCGCATCCAGCATGGCCTGGCCCTCGTCCTCGGTGTAGGTTGTTGGGGTGTTTGCGGCCGGAAGCGCAATGGCGAGCGCCGACAACGGATCCGGGCCAGGCGGCGCGTCCGAGTCCGAGCTCGAGTAGTCGAGAAGAGCGACGAGAGCCTCGCGCTCGCGAGCTGGCTGGTCCGATGCCGGCGAGAGGTCAAGGAAGAAGAAGGCGAGACCAAGACCGGCAGCAAGAGCACCGCGGAGGGCGACAAAGGCGGTGGCGAAGCGGAACCAGAGCTCGCTGCGAGTCGGCCACGAGATAAGCATGGATGTCGCTTGCGAGATCGAGACCAGCGCAAGAAGCCCAGCGAGGCAGTAGTGCAGCCGGCGACGGTTGGCAAAGACGCTCTGCGACTCGGCAATCTTGAAGAACTGCAGGTGGTAGAGGGCGACGGCATGGATGGCAAAGTTGAGGGCGAGGGCGAGGCCCTGCGGGGCTGCCCCAGCTCGAGCGCCAGCAAGAACAATGGCGATGCACTCGCCCTGCCATAGGCCGAAAAGCAAGGTTGCGGCCAAGCCCGCCAGCGCGGTGCGCCATGCAGGGCGATGGAGCTTGGCAGATGCCAGCGCGCGTGCCATTGTCAGCAGTGACCGCCCGCGGACAACGTCAGTGCCAGGCCCGACGACGGTGTGCGGGACAGATGCCTGAGTAAAGCGGCAGATAACGGCGGCACGGAGGGCAACACATCGCCAGGTGGCGACGGCGTTAATAACAACTCGCAGGCCGAGTGCACATGCGTTGAGAGCTAATACTCGGTCACAGCGGGAAGGAGTGGCGACGGCAGCATGGACAGTTGCGGCAAGCTGGACGGCGTAGTAGGCGGTAAAGAGCCCGTTGGCAAAGCTAAAGACCTGCAGCAGTGCGGGCCGTAGCGCGGTGACAGCGTGGCAGCCTTGCGAGAGGACGATGGCCTTGTGGATGGCGCCGTTGTAGCCCTCGACTAGAGCACGGAGCGCGAGCTCAAAGGCCCAGGGTGAGGAAGCAGCCGATGCGAGCGCCATTGCCGAGGCTGGGCCGACGATGCGGGCCACAAGCGGAGTGGCGAGAATCTCGACGACGTACCATGCGGACTGCAGACCGACCGCCAGGCGGGCCTGGCGCGCAAGAGCAAGTAGCTGCGGCGGGGCAGTCTGTAGGGCGGAAGCAACCGCAAGATCGCGCTCCGACTCGTGGTCGGGCGGGCTGATGACGTTGCGGATGCGGAGAGCTTGGGTGAGGCATGTAGTGGCGAGGCTCACATGCGCCACAGTTACAAAGAGCGCCGGCAGCCAGCCGGGGCAACCGTAAGCAAAGGGGCCGATGAGCAGGTCTGCGAGCGAGGCCCATGCAGCAGCAGTGACAAACGCGTGGCCAACTACCTGCATCCACCAGTAGTGCAGCCGTCGCGAGTGGTAAAACAGCGATGCGACGCCGACAACAAAGACAGCATGCATGGCATTGACGTAAACAAGGACGTCAAGATGAAAGAAAGCAAAGAGCGACGGAATGGGAGACATAGGCGATGGCGATGGCGATGGCGATGGCGTTGAGGGCGGGAAGAACATCCTTGGTGCCGCCAGTAGCACACAATGGATGATAAACGAGAGAGTGACAAGAAAGTTCCATCGGAGAAAGGCCATCGACTGGCGCGAGGCTTGTGAGAGCTGTCGCGCGGTGAACGCAGCAATGGCGGGATCGGTGGCGGCGTCGTTGGTGATGGCGGCGGCGGCGTCGTTGGCGGTGGTGGCGGCGGCGGCGGCGGCGGCGGTGGCGGTGGCGGTGGCGCGGCGGCGCTTAGCCTGGACCGAGTCGTAGATAGCAAAGGTGAAGAAGGCGGTGGCGGCGGCAGTGGCGTAGGGCACGAGCAGGTAGACCCAGCCCCACCATGGTGTTGGAGATGCTCCGAGGACGGTAGGTCCGTCCATGGGTGGTTGTGAGGGCGGGAGAGGGGGGGGACGGGGGAGGGGGGGGGGGCGACAGGTGGCAGGGGTCTGTGTCTGGGGAGGGAGGGAGGGAAGAGGCGGGGGAGGGGGATGTAGCCATGGGTGTAATTACAATCATGGGTAATGTTGCTGGCCAGGCGGGATAGATGATGGTCATTGGGTGGTCGAGCTGAACGATGCCGAGGATGATGATGCTGATGAGAGCGACGACAACGAGAACGATCGGGCAGAGGCGGGTGGTGGGCAAGGGGAGGGCGGGAGGGCAAGGGCAAGACTGGCGTATGAGATGGATCGCCAGGTGGCTGAGCTCGGGACTGGAACACCGTCGGTGCAAGTGCTCGAGGTCGAGTCGAGAAAGGTGGCAAAGGAGGAGGCGCAAAGATCGCCAACGGTGCCGAGATCACGGTGGAAGAGGATGGAGGCGATAGCAGGTGCGTATCGGGGGTGGACAAGGACGACAGTGCCGGCCGAGTCAGGGTGAACGGTGGCGGCGGCAAGGCCTTTGCGGGCGCGAGAGAGGTCGGCGACGAGAAAGAGTGCCGATGGAAGAAAGGGCAGCGAACGCTCGTGCCACAGGATGGGCGCTGCTGTCGGTGCGGGAGAGGCCGGCACCGACGTTGCTACGGTCGCCCACCAGGCGGCAAATACAGTGGCGCAGCAGATGAGGGTGAGGGCGGCAACTGCCACGATGAGGATGACTAGACGAGACCGGGTCTCGCTGTTGGACGACGAGTACTCGGCAAGGACCTCGGCAGAGGGCGGCGGCGGGAGAGAGTCGACCTGCGCAGCGATGGCGTAGTCGACGGCGGCGGGAGTAAGCGGACGGATGCGAATAAAGACGGTGCTGGGCCAGCGGAGGCCGGCGAGATGGCTTGCGGTGAGCTGAAGGCGTGACGTCGAGGCGTTGAACAGTGCCGTCGACGGCGCCACATCATACGAGGCAAGCATGTCTGCGGCCAAGTCAAGAGTGGAGAGAGCAAGATCGAGCGCAATCAGATTGGACGGCAGGTTGACAACCCAGATGTGATCGCGGGATTGCTGCCGAGTCGCTGACTCGGCAGGGAGTGTGTCGTTGACCATCGAGCCGTGGGCGAGGCTCCGCAGCTGGACGCAGGCGGGTGGGGTGGCAGCCCATGCCGGGCATGATCGGTACCATCGCGGGCGGGCGCCACGGTCGGGCGGAGCGACTTCGCGGCAGAGGCCGTCGATGGAGCACATGCCACAGCCATTCTCGGCAGTACACGCGTGGCAGTCGTTCCTGAACGCCGAGCAGTGGCGCTCACAAGACGAGTAGCTCCATGATCGATGCGGGCAGCGCGGGTAGCCTGCGGCCGGGCCATCAGCGGTTCCATTGTAGCATGCACCAGACACAGCACAGTAGCCACATCCAGCGGTAGCCACACACATGCCACATCGGTTGGCAAAGGCGAAGCACTGGTCTTGGCTGTGGGTGGGGTGGACGAGGAGTGTGAGCAGGAGAAGAGAGTGGATCAGCAGAAGTGGCCGTTGTTGCCGTAGTCGTGTGGCGGCGGATGTGGGCATGGAGGTGGGTGGGGAGGAGGGGGTGGGGGTGGGGGTGGGAGGTGGGAGGTGGGAGGTGAGGAGATCAGTGGGTGGTGGTTGGTGGGTAGCGCGGGTGGCGGGTGGCCGGGTGGCCGGGTGGCCGGGTGGCCAGGTGGCCGGGTGGCGGGTGGCGGGTGGCGGGTGGCGGGTGGCGGGTTACGAACGAGCGAACGAGCGAACGAACGAGTGTGAGACAGCGAGCGAACGAACAGATGAGGGAATAGCCGACGGAATCGTGCAACACCCGTCTCTGTCCATTTCGCAGACCGGGTTACCTGCGGGAGTGTCTCACACTCTCAGCAGAGGGAACCCTCGTCATCCACACTGCCCAACGTGGAGAGAGGGACTGCCCATGGACAAGTAGCTAGGTACGCACTATGTCTCCATCACTAGCACTCTGCTGCGTGGTGTCTATCCCCCTCCCCCCCCCCCCCCCCCCCTTACTTCCGCGATGCTGGCGGCGAGGGATTATGGCATTGTGAACATTTTTTATTTGTTTGCGCTTTGTCTTGTCCATTCTTCCGCGCCCTCTCCCCTCTCTCTCTCTCTCTCTCTCTCTCTCTCTCTGCATCACCCAGCCCCTTCCTGGCCCATCAATGGCCAGGGGGGACTCATTTGCACTCGGGTGCGATGCTATAGCAAACTCCTATCCCGTGGGTTTTGGGCGTGTGCAGTCCCTGGTTCTGCGCGTGTTTACCGACCTCCGGACATCTCCTCTTGTCCCTCTCCTCTTGTCCCTCTCCCCCTCTCCCCCCCCCCCTCCTTTCCCTTCCCTCTCCCACTCACGTATGTGATACAGATCTTCGCTGATCAGCCTCTTGCTCCGCTAAAGCCTTGGATGTTGTCGTCACCTGCCGCAGTACGCACATGGTCGCGTCAGGGGACTGCTGCTGTCCATCACATCCCGGCTGATGGACAGCACCACAGCCTGCACCATGTGCGTGCGCTGGGAGAGTGCTGCCGTGTATCGCACGCCACGTGATGGACTGCACCACTCGCCAGTCGGGCAAGCTCTGCCCTCATTCATTCCCCCCAATCAAACGCTTCAGCTCGCATCCCCACCAGCCAATCGTGAACAACATTGCCGGCATCGATCATGTACACCTCTCGGGCGCCGGCATCGCGGAGGCGGCGCGAGTGCTGCCGGAGCAGTGGCGTAAGGACTGTCTTGGTAGCCTCGTCCATGACGACGCCAAAGGCGGAAGGCGCGTCGTCTGCCGCAAGCGCGCGTGCGGCTGCTGCGACAACGTCGGCGGCCGGGGCCAGCCATGCCCACCGCGTCGCGCACTCCCACAGCACAGCCAGGACAGCAATGCGCTCACCAGTGAGCCAGACAAACGGTGGCAGGTCTTGCCGCCGCCCGCCGGCCTGAAATGGGCCGATCGCGCGTTCTTCTGTGCGTTGGCCAGCTGGCCCACAGCTCGGATGCCGGTCACGTCGGAGTAAAGCACATTGGCGGCGCCGACGAGCGCGTTCCATGCTGCGGTAGCTGCCTCAACCTCGAGCCAGTCGGCCATGAAAGGAGCAAGCGGATTTTCCGGAGAGCAACCGCCACTGCTCGCCGCCACCACCCCGATGAGCCACGGCACGCTCTGCTCGACAACGCCCTTGGCAAACGCGCCGATCTCCATGGCGCCGTCAGCAAGCTTCAGCGGCTCACCCCGGAGCATCGCCGCGGGAGAGGCCTGGACAAGCTCCAGCGATCGACCGTCGGCAGTGGCAACGGTCGCCACTCGTCCGATGGTGCCGGGCCCGCGGCCGGCTGCGGACATGGTTGCGTCGCTGAAGCCGTGCGAGATCCTCGTCGCCACGACCCACTCGGCCAGCCATGTGTCCAGCTCGTCCGGCAGGCCGGCACTCTGCAGCCCGTCATCACACTCAGGGCCAAGCCAGGCCGTGGCCTCATCGACCATGCTCCGGATCCGAGCCCGGGCGAGGTCAAGCGGCACGTCACCACTGCGGATGCCGGCGGCAAAGAGCTGTGCCGGCGAGGATGTCGGGAGGAAGACGGTGAGCTCGCCGGTGTCTGCCACCGAGAGCGCACGCGCCATCAGCGCGGCCTGTACGTAGAGCTTCTTGCGGAGCATGTCACGGAGGCCGTCGGCCTTGGGCCCGGGTTCGGTCACGGCCAGCTTGGCAAAGAGGGCGTCGGTCTGAGCCGCGCCGCGGCGGCCGAGCGCCTCGGAGACGCACTTGGCGACGACGGCACGGCCACCGTCGCCACGAAGGAGAAGCTCGCTCCGCCTGGCGGCCAGGGCGGCAAAGGGTGGGCTTGTGCGGACGACCATGGCCGGGACCTGGAAGAGCGGCTCGAGCGCATGCATGTCGGCGGAGCGGGCGAGGTCGGCAAAGGCAGCCACGTCGTACACCACGTAGTCGGCGATCTGGTCCGGCAGCGCATGGTGGACGGTGGGGAGCGGGGCATCGACGCCCCAATGGCTCTCAGCTTCAAAGGCAGCAACCATGACCATGTCGGCGTCCGACTCGGGCAGGGCCACGTTGTATCCGCGCGATCCGAGGAGGCAGGCAAAGAGGACGGACCCGATCTTCGCCTCCACAGCCTCGACCATCCGTTGCCCGCTCTCCATCGCCGCATCTTCGCCTTGCCCCACCGCCAGAAACTCGTCTGCCACAATCGGATCAGCGAGCGTGTTGGCAGGCACCCGTCCTCGCCGTCGGCCGCCTCGGCTGTCGGCCATGCCGATGGATGGCTGCGACTTGAGCACGAGACAAGTACAATCAGTTCCAACTCTCGATACACAGAAAGGCAGCGTGATTGGAGATGGATGCCAGGGGTGTGGCGTGTGAGCGATGGGCCCACTCGTTCGCGATCGGTAACAGTGCGCAGCATCTGTCTCGTAACATGGCCAAGAGCAGCCGCAAGCGCCAGCGCTCGGTCTCGCCCGAGTCCAACCGAAGTGAGAAGCGGGCCCGCGGGCTTGAGAGTAGCAAGGGCAAGAGCAAGGACAAGGACAAGAGCAAGAGCAAGAGCAAGCTGAAGAGCAAGGCCAAGTCAAAGTCGAAAAGAAGGATAAGAATGAGCATGGTGCCGCTGAGAAGACCGTCGAGCTGGCCAAGGATGGGAGCCAGGATGGATCCTCGGCGGCGGCTGCGGCGGGCAAGGATGCGATGGCGGGGACGTTGGCCAAGGCTGACGCTGATGTGATCGGGGGCGATGAGAAGGCCAAGAGCAAGGGCAAGAGCAAGGGGAAGAGCAAGGACAAGAGCAAGGGAAGGACAAGAGCAAGGGGAAGGTGGCGGCGCCAGTCGAGGTGGCGGCGCCAGTCGAGGTGGCGGCGCCAGTCGAGGTGAAGGAGGAGGCTGAGACGGCGGGCAAGGCGGGCAAGGCGGGCAAGGCGGGCAAGGCAAAGAAGGCAAAGAAGGCGAAGAAGGGGAAAAAGGGGAAGAAGGGGAAGAAAAAGGCAAAGTCGCCGACTCCTCCTCCGCCGCCGCCGTCATCATCGTCATCGTCATCGTCGTCATCGTCGTCATCATCGTCATCGTCATCATCGTCGTCGTCGTCGTCGTCGTCGTCGTCGTCATCGTCATCGTCCTCGTCCTCGTCCTCGTCCTCGTTGTCATCAAGCTCAGACAAGGCCGTGGTCGACAACAAGGCGCGGGCAGCAATGTCCAAGGACGAGAAGCGAAAGCTGTTGTGGGGTGGGAAGAAGAAGACGGCAGAGAAGACGGCAGCAGCGTGGGCGTCGTCATCGGCGCTGTCAGGCGATCGCAAGGCGCGTTTCCTCTCGCTGCTCGGTGCCGGCAAGTCTGCAGCACAGGCAAAGGCCGACAAGGCTGCGCAGCGCAAAGCGGCTGGCAAGGTGCTTAACTCTGGTGAGCAGGATCGCCTGTTCAACAACCTCCAATCAACCTTTGAGGACGGGCTCAACCGTCGTCTCAACCCCAAGCTCCGCGGTAAGGGCCTTGGTCATCGTGGCTGAGACACGATGCCGGCTTAAAGACCATCATCGCACCAATAGATGCGCGGCCTCGCCAATCACATGCCCACCGCAGCCACACAGATTCACACCCTTCACACCATCAACCATACACCTATCCCCATCCTCCCCAAACACGCCTATCAACTCCGATCGGCCGCCTTCCACCCCGCCCATACCCCCATCCACCTCCATGCACCCCTCCCGTCCGCCTGCATCCGCCCCAATCATCCATTCTGCCGGACTGATGGCGTGCCCACGTTCGGCGAGCAGAACACCGATGGCGACGAGTCGCTCACCGTCAGCCACTCGGTCCCTCTCACCCGCCCACCCCCACTCCACCCAGCCACCCTCCCCCCACCCCCTCCCCCCCCCCTTCTTCTCCTTACCCAACCTGGTCTGACCATGGCATGCGGCGAGGAAGAGATGACGGATGTGTGTGGGACACTCCATGGCTTTCTATCTCGCCACGAGCTCCTCCTTGGCATCACCGCCATGTGGAACGGTCGCATGGCCGAGGCCGAAACCGTCTTTGCTTCAGCTGCCGATACCGATCCCCGAGCTGCCTATCACTGGGCAGAGGTATGTGGGCTGTGAGAGAGGAAGGCTCGGGAGGAGAGAGAGAGGGAGAGGGGGGGGGGGGGGGGAGAGAGAGAGAGAGAGAGAGAGAGAGAGACTCATGGATCTGTGTTTGTGTGTGGGGTTCTCGCCATCATCGCCATCATCACCATCGCCACCCCCAGTGCTCCGCCCTCACAGCTTTCCTCACAGAGGATCCGGACGACCTCGCAGCAGCATTTGCTCGCCTCGACGCCGCTGCTGCCACTGCCTCCGCCACTGCCGCGGCAACCTCACCGCCGTCCAAGATCAAACGGATGCTCGGCCTGGGCTCTTCGCCGCCGCCGCCGCTGCAAACATCGTCTGCTGCTGCGGCGAGCCCGGACCAGCTCGCTGCCGCTGCTCTTGTTGCCCGAGTCATCTACGCTGAAGTCGGACTCATCTACGGCTTCCTCCACCTCCGCGCCGGCTCGTATGTCAAGGGCTCGTACCGCCTGCGCAAGGCCTGGAAGGCGTTCTCGGCCCTTGTCCGCGAGCTGGCCCCTTGTGCTGCCTCGCTTGACCCTTACATCACCTCGTCCATCGCCCTCGGCTCCGGCATGTTTCTCTTCTTCATCTCGCTCACTCCGCCCAAGTTTCTCTGGCTCGTCTCGTTTGTCGGATTCGAAGCCGACCGTGAGCGCGGGCTCGACTCGCTCCGGTCGGCCATGCTCGACCCACGCGGGCAGCGCGCACCCATGGCGCTCTTGTTTCTCATCTGGGTCGAGATGTTTTTCTGCGAGCGCCTTGACGACGCCGAGGCCCTCGTCACCGCCGCTCTTGACGTCTATCCACATGGCATGCTCTTCGCCTACCTCCGCGGATACATGTTTCGCAAGCGCGGCGCTCTCGACGCTGCCGCCGCTGACTTTGATGCTGTCATTGCCGCCTCCCGTCGAGAGCTCCCGCAGCTTGCCCTCGCCGCCATGTACGAGCGCGGCTCAGTCCTCTACATGGCCGAGCGCTGGGCTGACGCTGCAGCCGTCCTCTCTGACTTTGTTGACGCCAACCGCGCACCCTCGTTTCAGGCCTACGCCACCCTCGAGCTCGCTTACGCCCGCCACTTTGCCGGCGAGAGCCCCCACGACATTGCCCCGCTCCTCGACGACATGCCGTCACGCGTCCGCAAGCACTATACCTTCGACCAGTTTGCCGCCCGCAAGGCTGCAGAGTACGCCGCCAACAACGGCATCTCCCCCACAGAATCCTGCCTCATCCAGGCCTTTAACCGCAACGACGCCTCCAATCCCACCGGCGCCCTCGAGCTCCTCGCCACACTTGCATCGCCGGACGCTAGTACGCCCGTCGCCGCCGGCCTCGACGAGCATGCTCTCGCCCTCCTCGACCTCTGCGACGATGACGACGTCGGCGGCACCGTCACCACGCTTCCTCCCAACTCGCCACCGCCGCTCTGTGGCATGTTCCACTACGCCGCCGGCAAGGCCCACGCGGCGCTTGGCGCGCGACGGCTCGCGCTGGTTCACCTGCTTGCTGTTGACGCCCTCGAGCACGAGCTCGGCCACGAGTTTTTCCTCCTCCCGCACGCCCTCACCGAGGTTGGCGACATCCTCATGGCGCTCAACGCCGTCGACGACGCGCGCCGCGTCCTCGCCCGTGCAAAATCGTTCTCTGAGTACGACTTTGACAA
Source organism: Thecamonas trahens ATCC 50062 (assembly GCF_000142905.1). NCBI lineage: Eukaryota > Apusomonadida > Apusomonadidae > Thecamonas > Thecamonas trahens. The sequence goes on from NW_013657661.1 coordinate 484,865, forward strand.
GCCGCTCATCCGCCGCATCACCCGCATGCTCGACATCCTCTCCGGTACTTCGACTCCGAGCTCGCGTACTCCGCTCCCCGACACCGCTGCCTGGACGAGCTATCTCGACTCGCTCAGCGCCGCCTGATCCTTCCGCCATACCTTTTTCCGTGGCGTGATTCAGCGCGGCGCTCGCCGCCGCAGCGGCTGCTTCCGCCACCACAGTGCTCGCTCGAAGCTCGGCAACCACCGTCGCCGCTGTCGCCAGCTGCAGGTCGGCCACAAGGCACTTCACAAGCGTGCTTAGCCGCTCTGCCTGGGCCTCCGCACTCGGTGCCGCTGTCTCCAGCCACTCGCCCACGCTCTCGATGATTGTCGCAGTCGACGCGGCTGTAAAGTCGCCAGCTGCAGGACGCGGCAGCCGTGGCGCTACCTCGCCCGCGGCATGACACGCTCCACCTACCCTCCCGTCCTCGGCGCTGACAAGCAGGTGCCGTCGCCGCGCCGCACGCCCACCTTCTGCTTGCGATGGATGAAAGATTTGTGAGAGCGACGGTGCTCCTCCGCGCTGCCGCTTGCGGCCGCCGTCGCACCTGCCGCTCTTGCGCGGCGACGTCCGCTTCAGGTCGGCCTCCACTTCGCGCCGCAGCTGGCTGGGGAGTGCGGCCAGGAACTCCGGATCCACTCCGTCGTCGCGCCCACTCCCCTCGTCGCTACTACCTCTGGTCTGCGGCGGCGGCGAGACAAAGTCGTCATCGTCGGACCCGCTCGCGCCGTCCAGTACAATGACCATCGGTGCTGGCTTTGTCTTGGCCGCCGACGCAGGCCGGGACGGCAGTGTCGGGCGTGCCATCTGCGTCAGTGTCCCGCGCCCAGCATCGCGCTTCCGCTCCGCCAGCCGTCGCCGGTACACAATCTCGAGCTCCCGCCGAGTCTCGGCCGGCAGCTCGGCGATCACGCTCGGGTCCAGCTGTGAAAAGGTCGGCAACTCGACAGTTCCCTCGGCGCCCCGTCCGCCCACACCCGTCACCGCTGGCGGGTGCCACTCGGCTGAGAGCGTGGTCTGCGAGTCAATCGCCGCCGGTTGGAGCGCTGGACGTCGCTCACTTTCCACCTCGGACAGTCGTGTCAATGCAATGCCAACGCCGCGGACGGTGGTCGCCTCGAACCCAAGACCGCGGTAGAGCGTGAGTGCGGCGTCGGCCAGGGCGACGGCATCGCTAGACGGCGGCGCCAGCGTCGTCGACCGCGAGAACGAGTTGACCTTCCCGTGGCCAAGAAACTTGGATGCCTCTGCTGGCGCGTCCGGATGCCGCTGTTTGATCTTGAGCGTCAGCGTGGCGCCGACCATGGCCGCCTCGACCGCCCGCCGCCCCACCTCTCCCGCCAGTTCGCGCACAAACTGCTCGGCACCCGTGGCGTCTGTAAACCGGACACCCCACGAGATCTCTGTCCCGATCGACTTGCGTGGGCCTGGAAGCGTTACCGTCCCGCTGTCGAGCCCACGGACTGTGTCGTATAGCTTGGCGCCGACCGAGCCGCCGAGAAGCGCCTGCAGGCGCGCTCGCGGCTGCGCCCGGCACTCGGCGCAGCTCGTGATCCCGGCCTTGGCCAACTTACGTACGGTCTTGTACCCGACGCCAGGCAGCTTGCGGAGCGGCAGCGCGTCAATCTCAAACGTCGCGTGCTCGTGCGAGAGAAACCGAAAGCCGTCCGGCTTGGCCAGCGACGTCGCAATCCGAGCCAGGAGCATGTTCGGCCCAGCTCCGATCGACGCGGTACAACCCGAGAGCTCGTGGATCTGAGCCCGCATCTCGCTCGCCAGTTCCGCCGGCTGGCCTAGCCCAGTCATGTCTAGGTACGCCTCGTCGACCGAGACAGCCTGCACCTTGTCCGAGAACGCCACAAAGACCCGGTACAGCGCCTTGGAGACGGCGGCGTACTTGTCAAACTCGTAAGGCACAACAACCAGATCCGGCACCTTGCGCCGCGCCGCGCCCATGAACATACCGTTAGAGATGCCGCGTGCGCGCGCCGCGTACGAAGCACACGCAATGTCCGACTTGGACTCGACGCTACCGTTGAGCGCGTGCGCCACCACCACCGGCGCGTTGGCCAGATGCGGCCGATCCCGCAGCGCCACCGAAGCAAAGAAGCAGTCCATGTCGACGTGGAAGATGACTTGCCTCGCACCGGCTTCCCGCGCCAGCGGCTGCGACGTCGAGTACCGCTCCGCCAGCGCCTTGCGGAGAAACTCCTGCGACGCCATCCGTGACGTCGAGATAAAGTGCAGCCTCGAGTTGGAGTAGAACTTTTGCACAAAGTCGCCCCCTCCCAACGTAGTCAGCCGGGCGAGGCCCGGATCAATCGGCTCGTCCTTGCTCCGGCGCATGCCGAGTCCATCCAGATCAGGATGAGCTTGTTCGACATCCGCGGCGCCAGCCGCTCCCGCCGCGCGACGAGTAAGCGCGTCGCCGGCCGTTGTCCGCCGATCGAGCTCGGGCGCAATTGCCAGCGACTCGCCAGCCGCGGTGGCCAGGCCCAGCGACTCTGCTAGCGACTGCTGCCCCGCCATCGACTTGTAGGCATTAGCAAAGAGCAGATACCGCTCGACGGCAAGTTGCTTGCCAGCAGCAATCGAGTCGACAATCCACTGCGGATGAACAATGACGTCCGATGCCGGACCAAACTTGATCTTGGCATCCGGCAGAGTGGTGGCGATGATGTGGGTGACCGAAGACCGATGAAGCTGGAACTCGTACCGTCCGCCGTGCTGCAGCATGTATCTCCGCAGCGTCATGGCTGATGGTGTTGTGTAGCCATTGACATAGATGGTGACGCCGTCAAAGATGGACGAGACCTGCGCCACCCCGCCACCATTCGCCGCCCTCTCCGCATCGTATTGAGCCGCCAGCTTCCTCCGCTTTCTCTCCATGTATCCAGCTATAGACTCGAGGTCATCAATGGCCGCCTCTCCTACCCGAGGTCGCCCTCCCTTTCGCTGTCGTCCTCCCCGCATACCCGCCGTCTCCTGCCAGTCTCGTCCGGCACGACACCGCTCCAGGAAAAAGGTCGTAGAGTGGTGGCGAACGATCTGATCGCGTGTGCGATCGTGATCGCGCCTCGCACCCACCACCACGCCCACGTCCGCCTAGCCACACTCCTCCCACTCCCGCCTCCACCTCTACTACGCCCCACACTCCGCAACCGTCTCACACATACCTACAGAACAATGGCCAGCAGGGCAGGCGTTGCCGTGCGTGCCATCATGGACGTCTCGCGGCTGACGCGGGGACGGATCGGCAAGGTGATCAAGACCGCCGCCGAGACCAATGTACGGACAGAGGAAGGCGGCCGGGGGGATTGATGAAATGAGGGGAGGTAGGGAGGGCCCGGGGGGAGGGGGGGGGGAGAGGGGGGGGCAGGAGGGAGGGGCCGAGGGTGCCGCACAAGCCAGCTGGAAGCGGGCGACGCGACTAACAGCGAGAGTGGCGGCGGGTGGATCACGGACGGACGAACGGGCGGGCGGACGGGCGGGTTGGCGTGCTGGTTGTTGTTGGATGTGGACGGGCGGACCTTGGGCTGGGCACCGACGTGGTGATGGGAGATGTAGATGAACAAGACCACTGTGGTTGAGGTTGCTCGGCAGAAGACCCATCCCAAGTACGGCAAGTCACGTCGGGTGACCAAAAAGTCCTCTGTCATGACGAGTCCAACGTGTCCAAGGTTGACGATCTTGTGCGCATCGAGCTCGGGCGCCCGCGCTCAAAGCGCAAGTCGTGGTATGTTGCCGAGGTTGTCAAGCGCCGCGTTGATTGAGGTCGCGATTGATCTCTCTGGCGAGTGGCTGCAGCCCTTCCCGTCAACTTGTTGCGCGCACTGACGCGCTCAGCCTAGCAGGCCAAGCCCGCATAAACGCACTTCGAACACGAATCGCGCGTGTATTTATGTCATGGACTCAAATCAGCGGCGCGTCTGATGGAGCCGGTGATGATGAGATAACAGCAATGGCCGCGGCTTTTCCTTCGGCTGGGCCCCCGCAACCGGCGACGGTGCATCGTTGACCGGCGAGACCCGGTTCGGGTTCTCACAATTGGGCAAGGATGCGCCAATGGGTGACGACGACGACGACGCCGAGAAGGAAGACGAGGATGGGGTGGCGGCGCCTGCCGCGCCTGTCGAGCTCGTCGTCGAGCTCGACGAGCTCTGGCTTTCATGGCGGCTTTCGTCTCGCGGACGTGGGCGAGACGGACGGCGTTGGCGACGCTCCGCAGCCTGTGACCCTGCTTGGACGACGACGAGCGATGGCGGCGGGACGAGCGGTGGGAGGTGGCGCCGGATGCGGTAGCCGGCGGCGTAAGCGAGTCGTAACCAGGCAGCGCCGTCGTGTTGAGCATCGACATGTCGAGCGAGGCGTCGCCGGCCATGTCTTGGGACGCGATGAACCGCGAATACCTCTGGCGCTGTAGGATGCGGACGGCGCGCGGACCGCCGCCATCGGAGCCTTTGACAGTCACAGCATTGATGCGGGAGCCGAGATCGCCTGATGCTGACGCCGCAATACCGCGGTACGCCAGCGACGACGCCGAGTTGGTGCGGACCGACTCGGCACCGTGCGGCGATGACGACTCGAGCGGCGATGCCCGGACGCTTGCAAGCGCAAGCGGCCCGGGGTGAAACGGTGCAGCGTCTTGGCTGACTGCGCTGTGACTCCATTGTCGTCCTCGGATGAGTTGCACGCCGGGTCGTAGACGCCAAACGCGGCGGTGTCGAGCTCGATGTCATGACCAGGAGAGACCTCGCCGCCGCCGTCCTGCGCGCCGTCCAAGGATGATGGCGGCAGCAAGCTGGTGTGAGCGTTGCCGTCGCCGTCATCGGTCTCGAGCGGGAGCTCGGCGTGGACCAGCAGCGAGTTCTCACGAGCAAGAAGGAAGATTTCGAGAACAAGCGAGACGAGGACGTTGATGACGATGTTTGAGACGATAAAGGTGAAAGAGACAAAGTAGACCGAGGCAAACTTGGTGCCGACAGCCTCAAGCGCCGGGAACATGATGTCGTGCCAGTTGGACTGGGTGAGGAGCTGAAAGAGGAGCAGAAAGGTGTGTGCCGGAGTCGAGAACGTGGCCCATGCATTAACCTCGTCGACGTAGCCGGGCACCTCTTCGAGCGAAGCGCCCCAGATCTCCATGCCCAGGATGGCGTAAAAGTAAAAGACAATGAGCAGCAGGCCGCCGACAATGTACAGCGGCGTGCCGATTTTGAGAAAGGTGTCGGTAAAGGTCTTGAACCGCGGAATGCAAGTGAGGATGCGCCACATGCGAATGGAGCGGAAGGAGCGAAGCCGGATGTTGGCGACAGCGGCGGTGGGCGCCAGACCCGAAGCGAGCGAGACGAGGACGAGGACAACGTCGAACCGGTTCCAACCCCACGAAGAAAAGGCGCAAAGCCCCAGGCGGCCATGCGGAGGAGGAGCTCAGCGCAGGAGAGGAAGAGAATGGCGTAGTCAAGATAGACAAAGACGGCTCGCTCCGGCGATCGCGGCGGGTAGTTGGGGATCGAGCACGAGACAAAGATGTTGAAGGCAATAAGCACAGTGACGGCGTTGAGAAAGGCTTTGTGGGTGACGATCTTCTGTAGCGACGGCCGCGGCACGTACATCCACGAGGTGAGGAGGCCTGCCTCCCACGACGACGGCCCCGAGGCCTCAACCTCGAAGCGGAGAAGGAGGCAGTCAACAAGCTCAAAGAACTCCAGAACGTCGACAGTCCCGTTGCCGTCTTGATCGATGACTGAGAAGAGAAGCTTGATCTCGTGTTCCTCGCGTTGAACCTTGAGCGTCTCGATGAGGTCGTGCCAGGTCTCAAAGGTGACCGAGTTGTCCGAGGTGCGCGGAAGGCACTGAAAGGCGGCGAGCAGGGCCTGGCGCTCCATGATTCGGTCCTCGAGCGCCTGCTTCTTGCGCTGGACTTTGAAAGAGTCAAAGATGACGGCGACGGCGACCGAGAGCAGCATGTAGACACCAAAGAAGATAAAGACAACAAAAAAGACAACAAAGCCTTGGTTGAGCCGAAATGCTGGGTACATGACGTCCGGGTAGTTTTCGGTAGTGAGGAGGACGTAGAGCGAGAGCATGCCCGACTGGACGTCGTCAAAGTGGGAAGCCGGGCGGATGCCAGTTGCCGGATCGGTGTACTCGCCCTGGAAGAGCTCGGCGCCCATGACGGCAAAAAGATGACCATGAGCGTGGTCATGAGTACAACGTCGACAAGCGCCGGCATGGTCCGGATGAGAACAACAAAGTTCTTGCGGAGGACTTTGGCGCGGAAGAGCTGCAGCGAGCGGAGGAGGCGTGAGACACGCATGAACGGAACAGCCTCGACTGAAATGTGGAGGAGGACGTCGGCGGTAATGACGACCACGATGACCGACTGGACAAGAACCCACGAGACGCGCGAGAGCCACTCGGGCATGCTGGCCGCCAGTAGCCGCGCGCAGAGGCCCGGCGGCGGAGTGTGCCCTTTGCTCTCGCTCAGCATCGACGGCGGGCGGAAGAACCGGGCGGTGCCCGAGTGATAAAGCTCCATGCCGAGGTCGATGCCGTAGACAACGATGCAGAAGAGTTCCGGAAGAAGGAGGTGGAGCGGGAGCGTGGCGTCGGCAGTCTGCGCCGGCTCGCCAAAGACGAGGCACATCTGGAAGAGGACCACAAAGTAGAGAAAGTAGTTCCAGCCCCTTGTGTGCTGGAAGCGGTAGACCCGCATCTGCGCCGGCGAGGTGCGGGTAAGCTTGGGCGGGCGTCCGTGAATGGCGTCAAGGATGTAAGCGCCGGCCAGCTCGAGGGCTTCCTTGTGCTGCTCCGATGTGAGCACCGGCGCGACGTCGTACGAGTACGAGTACGAGTAGGCGTAGGCCGAGCTCTCGTTGTCAGAGTCAGAGCTGGCCGAACCGGTGTCTGAGACAATGGATGGCAAGTCGGCGCAGGCTGGCGAGGTCGGGTCATTGGAGTCGTTACGGTTCCGGCTCCTATTCTTGGATCGCAGGCCGCTGAAGGAGTCGGCCGACGGCAGCTTGTTGAGGTGCTTCTGCACAATGAGCTGGTCTAGCTCGGTCGGGTCGACGCCCGACTCGCGCAGGTGCTGATGTAGGTTCTGCAGCCTCGCGGTGTCCTTGGCTTTGACGGCCGAGTTGGGCGGCTTTAGCGTCGTCTTGGTCTCGCCGCGCTTGAGTTGGCGGATCTTGGCGTCGGCCTTGCCGGGCGTCAGGGCGGTAAACGATTTGGCCGACGGCAGCCGCTGCGGCGGGAGCGGCCTGGATGACTGCGCCGGCGAGGCCGGAGGGACCAGGAGCACCGGACCGGCGGTGCCTGCCACCGAAATCGACGTCGACCGTCTGCGGCGGCGGCGAACCGAGCTGTTTGGCGAGCGGGGCGAGATGCGCGAGCAGGTCTCAGTCCGCGGCGAACGCGACGAATTGCGTGACGAGCCAGAGCCGCCCGAGACCTCGGGCCGGCGCGGTACCAGGTGGTGGCGCGAGCTGCTGGTTTGGGCCCGGGGCAGCTTGTCGGACGGGGCCGGAAGCGAGGGGCTCTGTGAGAGTTCGTCAGAGTCCGAGTCTTGGCGATGCGGCCGGATTTGGAGAAGGAGCTGGCGATTGTGCTCACCCTTGGTAGCCATGGCCGCCACCGAGGCCTCGGTCGGCTGCTGGGCAATCGGGCGCGAGAGCGATGACCGCCGCGCGAGTGCCTTGTCCTCGAGCTTGATGAGGTCGCGGACAAGGTCCGGCGATGCCACCAGAGAGTCGCGCTTAGTCTGCGGAAGCCGTTGCTTGAGCAGGGTGTCTGCGCGGGCGGCAAGGTTGTCGGGCGAGCGCGGCGAAGAGTGGCCGTGATGGTGGCGGTGTCGGTGGCGGTGGTGATGGTGCGAGTGCTCCAGCGACGGCACGGCCTCTAGCTGGACCGATCCGCGGTGTCCAATGTCGGCACGCGCTGCTTGAGCGAGGAGTGCTGCGGACTGCTCGCGGCTCGGCGACACGGACGCTGTCTGTCGGCGCTGTAGCTTGCGAGTGTGCAGTGCAGTCGGGGCGCGGCGGATGCGGCGGACAGCTTCGACTACGCCTGCAGTGCCCGAGGCACGCGGCGCGACGAGCGAGAGCTGGGCAAAGCGTGCCGGTGGCAACGGCTTGCCGCCGCCTTCAGTGGCGTGCAGCGAGCGAAGGGTAGACCCGACAGTAGCTTGCGCGGCGTCGGGGCGTCGGGAGCAGGTCATGTCCCACGACTCTGACGATCCGACGGGCGAGTGGCTTCTCGAGCCCGAGGATAGCATGGCGCCGCGAGCCGACGCAACCGAGGCATGCGAATGCGAGATGGCCGACGAGTCGAGTGAGGAGAAGAGCTCGCTGTTATCGCCGTCGCGTTGGACGCGAACAACCAGCGGCTCCGAGTCGGACGAGTCGGCTACAAACCGCGGACCGGCTGTGGGCAGAGGCGGCAGCGAGGGTGGCGGCGGAGCCGACGACTGTGACGACGATGCCTGGCGACTCCTCCACCGCGACTGACTCAGCATCGAGTCGTCGGAAGAGGGGGCCTGTTGCGTGTATCCATCACGGGCACAGGAGCGGGAGCGGGATCGGGCACGGGAGCGGGATCGGGCACGGGAGCGGGAGCGGGCACGGGAGCGGGAGCGAGAGCGAGTTCGCGGCAATGGAGGCTGCGCTCTGTTTGCGCGAATACGCTCGATGGCTTCTCTAGCACCATCTCTGTCGAGTTCTGCCATGAGCTGGACCAATGACCGTTGCCGTTGTACTGTGGCTGACGGTGAGTCGGTCCGGCTGCCGTCTGGCTCTGTCGTCCGAGAGAGTTTGGAGTTGAGTCTGCGGCACAGGGGGGAGGGAAGGGGGGGGGGGGGGGTGGGGGGAGGGGGAGGGGGGGGGAGGGAGGAGAGACGACGACGACGA
>NW_013657661.1:493895-515939 GCF_000142905.1 Thecamonas trahens ATCC 50062
TCCGCGTCTCGCACGAGTAAGCAGGAATAGGGATGTATAGAAAAGTGAGACAGTCTTGGCCGCGCGATCATGCGACGGCGCCAGCAGGGCGCCGCCGGGCGAGCTCTGGTTGCGGCTTCTGCGGGGCGGGCCTTAGCATATTGCATGATTGCGTTTCCGGTGACAATTTGCAGGTCGTCAACACCGGCGTCCGACAGCTGTGGTTGGTCGGAGGACGGAGGGGAGGGGTGGTTAGGCAAGAGAGTGGGGGAGGACGGCTTGATCAGCTGCCGAGTGCGGAGGGGGGAGTTCCCGGTAGAGGCGGCATAAAATTGTGGGTAATACGCATTTTTACAGTTTGCTCACACACGTTGGCCAGCACAGACGTAGTTGGCCAAGGCGGGAAGCAAGATGACAAGAAGCGCATAAGGGGGTGTGCTCTCACAAGAGCGAAAACTGCCCACGCAAGACTTAGGCCACGATAGCAAAGAGGGCGGAGACGGCGAGGACGAGGGCGCCCAGGATGCTGGCGGTCGGGGAGACCGAGGAGGCGGCCGAGGTACCGGCCGGAGCAACGTAGCTAGCATAGCCGTTGCCCTCGACGGTGTCGCCGGTCTTGACCTCACCGCAGGTGTCGATAGGGTAGGCGGTCTTGTCGCTGCCGCACTGCCCGCAGTTGGTCCCGGAGCAGCCGGCAACCTCAATGTTCGAGCCGACCTTTGTGAGGGTGTTCGAGGTACCGCCGACCTGCGGGGCGCACTGGCGGGTCGAAGCCACAATCGAAGTCACGTTGGAGATGTCGCACGAGGGGTCAGTCTCGTCGAAGACGCGGAGGATGTAGGGGAAGTTGGAGACGGCAGGCGCGGCAGCCTCGCAGGTGGTCTTGGAGTAAAAGTTGGACTGGCCGATCTTGGCGCAGTCGGACGCAGTGCAGAACGGGTTCTGGTTGACGGAAACGCCGATCTGGTCGTTGTCGGCACAGGTGCTCGAAGTGTACACCTTGTCCACCTTCCAGTCCTGGGCAGACGCGAGCGCAACTAGGGCGGCAAGAACAAACGCAACAGCAAGCCTGTGGCAGACGGCGTCGAGCAGGAAAAAGAGAGTGAGTGGGTGCCGAGTAGCGGAGCCGGAGGAGAATGCGAGCAAGCTCATAGCGGCCTAGTAGATGCTTACTTCATGATGGTCACGAGGAAACAGTAGATGTGTACAGAGACCGCGTGTGTTGGTGGGGCAATAAAGGCGGTCTGTTTTAACGATTCTGACACAATCGCATATGCCACATGTATAACGCGTGAATTTTTTCGCATGTGAGGCGGCTGCGCGTACCGGCGGGGGTGACGGACCCCGGGGCTATTGAGAAGAGTATAGGGTGTGGCAAGGAGCTCATAAGGATGGTATGGGGGTGTTAACGACAGCCTGCTGGGGTGAGGGCTGCAGGATGGCAAGAACGGCGATGTGGAAGGTACAATGGTGGCGGGGAGGGAGGTTGGGTGAGAGTGGACGCCTCATTTTTTTGCACAAGTTGTATGAAGCTGCGAGCGGGTTCGGCGGCGACAACGACAAGAGCGGCGAGGCTGACGGCGGGCTACGAAGCCATGGACGAGCGGGTCTTGAACGAGCCGTCGAACGAGGGACGCCGCTTATTAGGGCGCAGTGAGCGTCGGGAGCGGGCGGATGGGCGGTCACCGATGGTGCGGAGAATCTGAGTGAGGGCCGGCCCATAGGCCTTGGCGACGTCCGCGGACGAGTTCATGGCGTCGGTAAGAATGGCAACGCCGCCCTGGTCGAGGAGGACAGCGAGGTTGTGCTCGAGGGCCATAGCGTTGATGATGGCGCCGACGAGGGCGACAACTGCAGAGTCCGAGCGGCGGTGCCGCCGTGCCAGCTGCAGGAGCAGAACCATGCCGTTGTGGCGGGCGAGGTCGAGCTGGGCCTGTGGTGAGTCAAAGAGCATGTTTTGACCAGTCGGGCACCAGCGCGGGCGAGCTCGGCCTCAGCCGGTCCGTGCAAAGCGAGGATGGCGAGGACGCCGCGGACGCCGCGCCCGGCAACAAGAGCGTCCTTCCACTCTGGGCGGCCAAAGACGAGAGCTTTGAGAAGGGCAAAGCCCTGGACGAGGACATCGACAAAGCCGCGGAGGTCATCAAGGACGAGCATGACCTTGTCGAGAAAGTGGGTCTTGTCTGGCGCCCACTCGGAGAGCCTGACGACGCTCTCGAGCAGGTTTGCCGGCGTGTCGCCGGCGCCAGTGTCGACGAGGACTGGTAGGCCACGGCCGGCTGGCGATCGACCTGCCGACGGCGAGCTGGGCGGCGCTGAGCCTTGGGTCGGACCTGTGCTGGCACACAGCCGGTTCGCGGTCCGATCCAGTGCCACAAAGGCACGGAGGAAACACATGGCCTCGGTGGCGAGCAGCGCATGGCCCGACGCGCTGAGCAAGAGGTCTCGGGAAAGGCGGGCGGCATCGAGCGGCGGCGAGGCGAGCGCCACCAGGTAATCCTGTGAGGCGGCACCGATGTGGCGCAGAAGGCGCAGAGCCATGACTAGCATGTCAGCGGCGTGGAGATGGCTGCGCGCGAGGGCGACGACCTTGGCAGGGACGTCGAGGGCGACGAGCGAGGTAACGGCGAGAGGATTGAGGGTGAGGTTGACAAAGAGCGCGAGGCAGGCGGCCAGCAGGTCGGGATGCATGTCGTGCTCGTCCATGACCTGCAGGACGAGCGAGATGCCCGAGTGCTCGCGGACAAGAACGCAGGCGAGGTCGGAGACGGTGACATCGACGAGGGCGGTGAGTGTCTTGAGCTGAGCCATGTAGCTCGCGTCCGAGTTGGCAAGCTGTGCGAGCAGCGGCTGGACCTCGTGGTGCGGCACAACTTCGGCGCGGAGCGCAAGATCGGCCAGCCGCTGCTGCTCGGCGCTGAGCACGACAGAGCGGAGGCGGAGCGCAGAGCGGGCGCCGCCGAGCTCGTGCGCGAGCGCCTCGGTCGGCGCGCATGAGAGCTGGGCCACGGCCGATGCCTTGTCGACCTCGACCGACTGTAGCGCGTCCCACCATGGGCTCGCCGACTCTTCGTCGAGGGGAAAGCCGAGGATGACCGGCTCGAGCGCCGTGTCAAACTGGAGCACGAGCGGCTCAGACCATCCTTGCGCGAGGTAGGCCGACCACGAGGCCGCCAGTTCGTAGTCGACATACGCGTCGTTGGAGTGGACGGTCTCGGACATGACATCGGCGACATCGAGCTGGACGTCGGCGAGCGGGACCCAGTACTTGAGGGTGTAGTGCGGGTGAGGCGGGGCGCCCGGAAGTGGCGGCGGCGGCGGGCGGAGGAGGAGGGCGACGTCGGTGAAGAGCAAGAGCAGGCCCATCCGCAACGGGGCCGAGACGGTAGCAAAGTAAACAGGCGCCTCTGCCACAAAGGCGCGGGTTGGCGAGGCGAGCAGGTGGTACGGCTGCGGGCCGTCGGGCATGTCGCTCTCCATCAGCTGGGCGTACTCGAACAGCTGAGTCACTCGCTCGAGCTGAGGCCGCCTGGCGCACAACTCGGTCTCGACTCGCTGGAGAGCGGTCCACGCGCTCTCGAGCGCGGTATAGTCGGGGTGCGACGGGATGGTGCCCTGCAGCAGGTGTGAGACCTCGCGGAACATCCGCCCGAGATGGACAAGTGGCCGCGAGAAGTAGTAGGCCACAGACTTGATTTCGAGTACATCGGCATCGGGCTGCAGTGCGGCCTGCGCTGCATCGTATTCGAGCTTGTCGAGGAGGGCCACAAACTTGGGGTTGGCGAGGAGCGAGCCGAGTAGCTGGACTGATGTCGAGTAGTTGGCGGTAAAGTCGGAGACAAGCTCCGCAAGCAGCGGCACGTCGCTGCTCTCGCCCCGCCCCACAAATGCACCCAGCGCGGTTCCGATCCGCGACGAGGCATCCCACGACTTGAGCGCCGATGCGAGCGCGCTCTGTAGCGCACCCGCCCGTGCCTCAATCTCAGCCAGGGCTCGCGGGAAAACGGTGTCGAGCTCCGATTGCGAGAGCGCAAACGGAACGTCGAGCCCGGGAGCGGAAGCCTTGCTCTTGAGGACCGAGGACGAGCGAGAGAGCCGCCCGCTCGAGCCGACGGAAGAGCCGTCGCGCGATCGTGATCGGGCGAGCGAGCGCGAGTGGGCAAGCGTGCGGCTCTGTGAGACAGCCTCGAGCTTTTGAGCCGCCATCGAGAGCTCGCCGGTCGTCATGAGCGAGTCCCGTGACCGCGAGAGCATCGAAGCCTGTGGCGTCAGCGTCCGCGGCGTGACAGATCGCGAGCCAGCTCGTGAGGGAGAGCGTGGCGGCGGGCGAGTGGCAGCGAGCGTAGCTGCCGCCAGCGGCTTGTACAGCGAGTTGGAGAGAACATACAGGTCATTGACTAGCTCGGTGGTGACTGCCAACAGTCGCTGTGCAATGTCTGCCCGGTGGGGCAGAGGGCCTGTGTCGTTGGGATCGGCCATGGCCTGAGCGAGCCGAGTGGTGGCAACGTGAAGGAGGGAATCGTTGGGTGTTGTTAACGCATTTATCGTTGGCACATTAATCACAGTCGTTGGTTTGACGAATCATAGGTTCACCAGTCGTTCCACTCTCAACGAAATCACAATATAATGAACAACAACGAATGCCAAGGTGCGGGTTGATTGCGGGAGGGAGGTTGGGAGAGGGACTCGGGAGGGGGCAGGGGGGGGTGGGGCGGTGGGGGGTAGCAGACCGACAACGAATGACAACGGCAGTTGTCGCCACCGACTACCCCACCCTGCACCAGAGTAAGGTGGTAGGTAGACCTAAGTCGGTACCAAGCACGTTACCTCGTACAGCATCTGTTGCGTGTGTGACAGAGCACCTTCTGCAAGCCTTCGGCAAGCCGTCCACCCCCCCCCCCCCCCCTCCGCCCTACTGTCAGTTGTTGGCCGTTGTCGTCTGGAGCTATTACCAGCCAGTCAGCCAGCCAGCCTCGGCAGGAGCTATCACCTCAGCCTCCTTGCCCCTTGTCGGTCGCTCTGTGAGGAGAAGACAAGGTTGGTGGGTGTGCGGTTGAGAGAGTGGGCATTGACTGCAGTTGAGCAAGAGAGAGAGAGACGGGAGAGCAAGTGGAGCTTCCATGGGCTGCGGAGCATCAAAGAGCTCGGCGTCGGACACGGCGCCGCAGCAAAAGCGCAAGAAGGGAAAAAGGGTGCGATTGCGGCGGCAAACCCGTTTGATGAGACGCCGCTGCCGAGCCAGACTGTGGCCGGCCCAGAGAGTGGCCTGGATCCGGCCAAGATCGAAGAGGGCCTGCCGCCGCCAGACTACGTCCCGCCGAACCTCGTCGAGTGCCCCATCTGTGAGCGCAAGTTTGCAGAGGATCGCATCGCAAAGCACAAGAAGGCATGCAAGGCTGCCAACAAGGAGCGCAGAGCGTTTGACACGAAGCGCATGCGCCAGGAGCGCGACGCCCGCAAGGCAGAGGCTGCCTCTGACTTTGACGATTCGGTCCTCGACGAGAACCGCGGCAAGTGGCGCGAGCAGCACGAGGACTTTATCCGCAAGGTCCGTCGCGACAAGGCAGGCTCCGCATCCAACACGCCGCAGAAGGGCACCAAGCGCCCGCCGCAGAAGCGCGGGCGGGCCCCACGGCGCCGGTAGCTCGCCCCCCCATCTGCATCGTCGCCATAGGTGTGCCAGGAATTGGTGATCAATAAATTGTTGGGTCGTGCTGAGTTGGGAGCACGCAAACGTGGCTAGAAACAGCAGCGACAATGTGAGCAAAGATCGACGGTATGCGCGGCTTATACCCCCCACACGCAAGTCGACTCTACGATCACGGATTGACACGCTCTTTCTGCCCTTGCTGCATATGTACTCGGAGAGTATGAGCGGTCGCTTCCGTCAGACGAGCAAAAACATGGACGACTAACGCCACGACTTTCATGGCCAACACAGCACACTCACGCGGTCACGATGCGATCCAGGCATACCAGAAGAACACATCGCCACGCCTGCCACCCGCCATGCCCACGACCCGCTGTAGTTACCGGCCCTACCCACGCAGCCCGCCAACACCGGCAGTGACGAGTCACGCTGCGCGCCGGCAGCGACGGGTCACGCCGGGCCGGCAGCGACTGACCGAGAGCCCAGCCAAGCAGTCGCCAACAGCGTGGCAGCGTACCTGTTCACCACTCCTCTCCCCAACCACCGACACCATGTTTGCTCTCCCCCGTACCCTTGTGACGGCCCAGTTTGCCCGGACTGCTGTGCGGGCCAAGTCGAACGCGGCAGCCAAGCTTGACTCGCTGCTGGCGACCGAGCTGGAAGGCATCCGCGAGGCCGGAACGTACAAGAACGAGCGCGTGATCACGTCGATGCAGGCTGCCGAGGTCGATGTGGGCCCTGATCACGTCATCAACCTGTGCGCCAACAACTATCTTGGGCTCTGCGACCATCCCGAGCTGATCCAGGCCGGCAAGGACGCGCTCGACTCGCACGGTCTCGGGCTGGCGTCGGTGCGGTTCATCTGCGGGACGCAGGACATCCACAAGGAGTTGGAGGCCAACGTGGCCAAGTTCCACGGGATGGATGACGCCATTCTGTACGCGGCGTGCTTCGATGCTAACGCGGGCATCTTTGAGGCTCTCTTTACGCCGGACGACCTGCTCATCTCGGACGAGCTCAACCACGCGTCGATCATCGACGGCATGCGGCTGGCCAAGTGCCGGAAGACCCGCTTTGCGCACATGGACATGCATGATCTCGAGGAGAAGCTCAAGGCCGGACAGGACGCTCGGCAGCGGCTGATTGTCACCGACGGCGTCTTCTCCATGGACGGCGACATTGCGCCGCTGGAGGAGATTGTCAAGCTCGCGCAGGAGTACGACGCGCTCGTCATGGTCGACGAGTGCCACGCCACGGGCTTCCTCGGCGCCACTGGCCGCGGCACGCCCGAGTACTGCGGCGTTGCCGACGAGATTGACATTGTCAACTCGACACTGGGCAAGGCACTCGGCGGCGGGTCCGGCGGCTACACCACGGCTTCACAGGCCGTGGTCGACGTCCTCCGCCAGCGCTCGCGGCCGTACCTTTCTCGAACACGCTGGCACCGCCGCTGGTGGGTGCAGCCAACAAAATGTTTGACATGCTCATGACCGACTCGTCGTTCAAGGACTCGCTCGACGCCAACGTCAAGCTCTTCCGCTCGTCGATGACCGACCTCGGCTTTACCATTGCCGGCAAGGACCACCCGATCGCGCCTGTCATGCTCGGCGACGCCAAGCTCGCCGCCACCTTTGCCGACAAGATGCACGAGCGCGGCGTCTACGTTGTCGCCTTCTCCTACCCGGTCGTCCCGCAGGGCAAGGCCCGCATCCGGGTCCAGATCTCGGCCGCCCACTCGACGGACCAGATCAACCACGCCATCAACGCCTTTGCCGACGTCGGGCGCGAGCTCGGCGTCATTGCCTAGTGTCAGCGGCAAACTGGGCCGGTGTTGCTCACACCGGCGGGCCGTCGGCCGCCACCAGCGGCTTGGCCTGCCAGAGCGCCCGGAGCTCGCCAGCGACGAGGCCGCGGAGCGAGATGGCGGCCAGCGTGGCAGGTACCAGGTAAAGCAGCGCCGGTTGCGGGTGGCGCATCATTCGCGAGGCCACGAGCGCGAGCCAGAGGCCGGCGTAGTACGCCGCGAGCGCACAGCCAAAGTAAGTCCGCAGTGAGAGCGAAGGCCGGACCCGCTTGCCCAGCTTGCGGTCCATCCGCAGGCCAAAGGCCAGGAGCACGCCCGGGAGAGCCAAATCGCCAAGGCCTAGCATCGCGTACCCGCGGCCATCACTGTACGGCACAACCAACTTGTTGATCATCGGCAGCTTGCGTGGAATGTAGGCCAGGAGGCGGCCCGGCAGCGAGAGCGAGGTCGCCACCGTCCGTGCCGGATTGACCGCCTCGGACGTCGCCACCTTGACCATGACGTTGTCGCCAAAGACCGGCGCCGAATAAAAGACCCAGGCGACGTCAAAGACCACCAGTCCAAGCAGGAGCGCGTAGCCGATCTTGAGGTTGGGGAGGCGCATGAGGGTGACCACGAGAACGACCATGCCGGCGGCGAGTGCGTTGTTCAGCACCCATCCGCCGTACCCCAGCCAGCCAGCAGCCAGCGCCAGTCCGAGCGCCACGTATCCGCGCGGCAGCGGCCACGGCGGAATGGGCAGCGGCGAGGCGAGGGCCATCAGCGGCGCCCAACCAGCGGCAACAATGGCGGCGTGGAGGAAGAGGATGAGGCCGGCGACCGCGTAGCCGATGGCGACCAGCGCCACAAAGACCCCGATGTAGGCAAAGAGAAAGTACATGGCTAGGAGCATGGCCGATAGCATCAGCGGAAAGACAAGCGCAGACGTGCCGTCCACCGCGCCTGTCGTCAGCATCTCCATCATGGCCCGCGAGCTCTCTGCGGCCGCGTCGGCCCGAGTCGCGCTCACAGCCGCGTATCCCACGCACGCCGTGGCAAAGGCAATCATTCCATGGACCGTCACGTCTGAGGCAACCTCGACTACAGCCTCGACCGCAACCTTACTCATCTCCATGTCGAGGTCGAGAGCAGTGGCCGAGTTCGTCCGCACGACTGCCCGCCTGCCCGCCTCCCCACCTGCCCGCCTCCCCACCTGCCTACAGGCACCCCTCTCACTGTTTTCATCGCAGCCACCGCGGCCATTGTAAGCTGCGGCACTGGCTGCTCGCAGGAGTGCACATACTATCCCTGATCCCGCACCGCCTACCAACAGCAACAGCCAAACGCCGTTCTCCATTCGATCTCGCCCATAGCTCCTCAGCCGAGTCGCCGGTCAAGTCGCCCACCGAGTCACCCACCGAGTCGCCATGTCCGGGGTTACCCCCCCTCCCCCCCCTCCTCCCCCCCCTCCCCCCCTTACACCCCGCTACCATAGTCATACTCTCCACGGTCAAGCACACGTCACCGAGTCGACGTACACCCATCTCTAGGCCCCCCCCCTCATTCCCTTCCATCCAGTTGTTGTGTCGGGCGAGGCTTGGGCGAGGCTTCCAATCATGGCTTCGCTCGACGACATGAACGCCATTGCTGGCAACGCATATCGAGCAGGCAACCTGGAGGAGGCCATCCGCCTCTACACACATGCCATTGTACGTAGACGATGCCGTGTACGGGTGATGATGGGTCATGTCCATGGATCGGCTTGAGTGGTTCATGCGCAGCGCTGACAGGTTGACTGCGTGGCACAGACCTGTACCCGACGGCGCTGCAATTGGAAGGCCTCTCCTCGGCATGGAACAGAAACTGACTCACAGCAAGTGGCGACAGGAGGCTTACCCGGAGGAAATCAAGCTCTACACCAATCGTGCACTGTGTAACCTCAAGACAGGGCGGATGGGCAAGTGCGTTGACGATTGCGAGACGGCGATCTCGCTCGCGCCGGACGCGCCGACGCTCAAGAGCGTGTATTTGAAGGGCAAGGCCATTGCACTGGGCGGATGGAGCGTGCGTGACGGACCATCGAGCGTGAGCCGCGAGTCAATAGACTCGGGTCTGGCAGTGGACATATCCAAGGCCGACGCGCTGCCGCTGCTGCGGCATGCGATGAAGATGGCGTTCAGCCTGTCGTCCGGTGCCTCCCAGTGGGTCAGCCAGATCTCCGAGCTTGGGATATCACTGCGGATCGAGCTCTGGCGCGAGCAAGAAGAGGCGCGCCGTGCGGAGGCCCAGCCACTGACTGGACATGCACGGAGACTGTTCCAGGCCGACATGCGCGAGCAAGTCAGCAACGTTGAGAGTCTGCGCAACGCCGGCGCGCTCGACGACGCCGAGGCCGAGGCCCAGGTCGCCGAAATCCGCCGCGTGTACAGCAACAAGATGAGCGACATTGCGGTGGCGCTTACCGGCGGTGAGCTCACCATGCAGCCAGTTGACATTCCTGAAGCGCTCTGCTGCCCCATCTCGTTCGAGCTCATGGTCGACCCGGTCGTGCTTCCGTCAGGCGTCACCTATGCGCGCGCCTCGATCGACGAGCTTCTCGCCCTGGGCGGGAGCCAGGACCCGATGACCCGCGAGCCTATTTCGGCGGCGTCGATCACACCCAACTTGCGGTCCGTCACCTTGTCGACTGGTTTGTCGATACCTTCCCGTGGGCGAGCGAGCTCGGCGGCTGAGACCTCCCGGAGCGTTTACGTGTGCGGGTGGTAGACACCGTTGTGGCACTCGGGCGGCTCAGGCGTGGCCATGATGATGGCGATGTCGCCGGCGCGCATGACGCCGTTGAGATAAACGGCGCCAACGTGCTCGCCGTCGGCCGGGCGTGGCGTTGGCAGACCCTTTCCGCCCCACTTGACACACGAGTACGAGTCGTGCTGGAAGGTCCGGTCCTTGATAGCTGGCCAGACTCGTGCGCCTAGAAAGTGCATGTCGCCAATGTAGTTGTTCGTGTCCGATCCCTTCATCAGCTCGACAATGTTGGGCAGCAACTCGCGCCCGCCCCACAGACCGCCTGAGATGGCAAAGCCCGAGTGTGACGGGTGGTCGCGGATGATGTGGAACATCTTGTCCGACGCCAGCCACTCGTCGACCGCGGCCTTGTCACGCGCCGTCAGCCGCGAGTCAGCGTCGCGCACAATGTAAATGTCGACCTCCTCGTCGGCAGCAACCAGGAACCGCCAGAACATACCAGAAATGCCACCTTTGATGCCCGAGGTCTCGGTCACAATCTCGGCTCCAAGCTCACGGAGCTGGTCGAGCACCTTGCTCGGCACCGTGTCGTCGACGTAGAACCGCGTGACCCAGCCCGGCCAGTTGGCCGCACACAGCCGCGCGTTTTCCAGCGCGCCGTCCATGTACCGCGGGTTGGCTCCGTATAACCCGAATGAAGCCACCTTGTACAGCCCGTCACCACCTTCGGGCTTGTAGTTCATCACATCCTTGGCAGGCGCCGGCGTCGGCGCCGGCGTCGGCGCCGGCGTCGGTGCCGTCGTCGGTGCCGGTGTCGGCTTGGACGTCGACGCCGGAACAGCCCCTCCACTGCAGTCCGGACCAGCAGCCTCCAGTTCAGCGCTCCGTTCGTGGCCTGGCTTGCCGTCAGCATCAAACCGCTGGCCCACATACTCGCCAGCCTTCCGGGGCTCCGGATACGGCCGCGCCTCGGACGAGCTTGATGCCATGAGAGCATCCAGGACCGAGGAGCACCCGGCGAACGTCACCGTTTCGGCGCGGAGCGGGAGTAGCCGCCGGGACACGTCGAGGAGAAAGGCTGGAAGCGCCGCGCCGGCCGACGCTGCCCGGTGCAGCGCTGCACCGATGCCCATCGGAGGCAGGCCGCGCCGTGCCACCACGCCGTCGCCCAGCATACCGCTCACCAGCGGGTGATCGAGTTGAATCATGAGTGCCGAGCCCGGCTGGCTGAGCCACTCGGCCACTGCGCCTGCGTCGCGCGCCGAGAGCCGGCCGAGGACCGGCCGGACAAGAACCACGTCATACCTCGGGTCCGCGGCAGCAAGCCACGGCCAGACTGCAACCGACACGTTTGCAGCCCGCCGCGCGCGCACAAACCACTTGGGCAACGGCTCGAGAACAGCGCCCTCCTGCGTCAGCTCGGCGGCCAGCTTGTCGGAAGGCTCCGCCGCCGGATCAAAGAAGAACACCACTGTGTAGCCCGGAAAGTGCTTGGCCGCGAGGGCAACATTTGCCCGCGCGCCCAGGCTCGCTGCAGGTGCGTCGGCTGGCAGCGCCATAGCGATTATCTTGTCCTGCGCGTCCGGGCCTGGACATTGCGCGTCGCGCCAGGCAGCAAGCTCGGGTGGCCAAATATGGTCGTCGCCATCGACCACACCCGCGGGCGGGTGCAATCTCGCATTTGCAGGGAATGGGCGAGCCCCAGGAGCTCCCGAGCACGGCGCTGCGTCGTGAACAAGGACGGTGTCAGAACGGCGCGCAAGCAGCGTCGACATCACCGTCGCCTGGAGCTGCGCCGACTTGGACCGGCCTTCTGCCAGTGCGGCCTTGACCGCCGCCACCAACGTACTCGCTTCATCGTCGACCCGCAGGTCGAAGGCTGCTAGCGAGCCGGCCCTTGAGATATCGCGCGGCGAGTCGCGCATGATATGCACTGCGAACTCATCTGCGAGCTCGAGCCACTCGGCCGACGCCGCAGCTTCGCGTGAGCCGTGCAAGCCCTCAACCGTCCGGAACAGCAGCCGGGTATCATCTGGCGCGTGACCGATGGCAGACAGGCCCCACACCGCAGGCGCCTCGGCCAGCTCTGGGTCGACCTCGCGGACCGGGGCACCCACTTCGGTCAGCGCGCGTGCGAGCGCCACCGGAACGAATCGTGTCTGTATCAGATGGAGAGAAGGAAGTGGTATGGACGCTCGAGTGAGTGGATGCACGCGATGGCACGAGAGGCTGTGGTTGGGGAAGCTGAGGGTTCATGGCATGCTGGCGGTCCGTACAATGGTGTAGACAACAGTCACGCAGTCTGGGTAGGACTCGTCCAGAGCAGACAGCGACGAGAGAGCAAGCGAGGCCGGAGTGGCGGTCGGCAGCGTGAAGGCAATGGCACAGAGACTGTCCTTCCGGTTCCCTTGCCATGTTCCTCAAGTAGGCCCTTGCTGAGAAGGTCATGGACCGAGGCCACCGACTTTGCCGGCGCCGTCGCTGAGAACTCCGTGACCGAGTTGGACGGAAGGAGGCCATAGATGAGCAGCAGCACCACCAGTACACCCACCATGGCCTTCAACACCATGTTCATCATCCTGCTCACACACTCACCCGCAGTGGTGACTAGAGTGGTGGCTGTCGGTATAGCCACGTCGTCTGGCTCGGCCTCACACCGTCCTCGCTGAGCGAAGGATCGTTCCCTGCGCTTGTCTGCCATCGACTGCCACCACGTCACCGGCATCGGCGGTTGCTCATCACGGCACTCGCCGAGAGCCCACCACAGCGCTTGGCTGTCGTTATTGATGACCATGCCAGCTGGCGATGATGGTGGTCATGAGCATTGTTCACGAGCAATGCTCATGATCAATGCTCACGATCGCCATCGACAACCCCCAGTCCGGCACCATTGCAAGCCCAACGAACACAATGGGCAGTGATCACAGCACGCTGACAAATACCGAGCCAAAGAGCAAAGCTTAAGCAAGCCGCCGGCGTCTGCCTCGGCCGAAAGAAGGTATGTCATCGCAAATCCCAACAACTGCGTACGCTTGTTTCGACTCGGCTCATCGGTGGCCAACTGACGACGTAGCATCATCGGTTTTCGTTGTTGGCAGCTGACCAACTTCCCCTCGTCCCCCCCCCCCCCTCCCCCCTGCCGGTCACAGCGACCAACCACCACTTCCCCCACCCCTCCCACCGCGCCACCATGGACCACGTGAGCGTCCTATCCAGGGTACGCAGTCAACCCTCCCCCTCTACCCCCATTCTCCCCCGTCCAGGCACAGTAGCCAGCGCCAGCCATGCGCAGTCGTTGCGGGTGACGCCCTCCCACCCGTCCACTGTCGGTCCACGCCACAACTGCCACACCACCACACCACCAGCATGACCAAGTACTGCCCCCCCCCGCATGCAACTCACACAGTCTCTGTCTCTCTTCACTGTCGCCAGGAACTGTACCGGGTGGTGGGCGAGGGCGATCTCGAGGCGACCAAGAGCCTGTTGGCCGACGGAGCTGATGCCGAGTGGCGGTGCGAGTGGGACGACGGCAAAAATTGTCTGCAGCTTGCAGCGCTTGCAGGTGCCTCGCACATTCTGCGGACGCTGCTGGAGACTCAGGCTGTGGACGTTCACGCCCGTGACGGATCTGGGCGGACGGCGCTTCATCTGGCGGTGGCCGGCGGATCAGCCGAAGCCGCCGAGCTCCTGCTCGATGCCGGCGCCGAGGTGGACGCCAAGGTGTGGGATATGTACGAGACGCCGCTGCTGCTGGGCGTGAAGGAGGGCGCGCAAGAGGCGGTGCAGACGCTACTGGAGCGCGGGGCAGACGTCAACTGTGTGGAAAAGACGCTTGGCATCTGCAACATGACGCCGCTCCACTGGGCGGCGAAGCTTGGGTTGGATCATTCTGCCACGTTGCTGCTGTATTACGGTGCCAACGTCGAGGCGGCCAACGATTACAAGGAGACGCCGCTGCATCTGGCGGCGGCCGAGGGCCAGGTCTCGGCCGCGGGCATTCTTGTCCGCGCCAAGGCTGATGTCAACGTGCGCAACGTCGACGGCAAGACCCCGCTGCACCTCGCTGTGGAGAACGGCGAGGTTGAGTCTGCAGAGCTGCTCCTCACTTCGGGCGCCCACGTTGACGCCCGTGACAAGAACGGCGAGACGCCGCTCCACGCCGCCGTCCACCACAACCAGCTTCCGGCTGTCCTGCTCCTCCTCGAGCACGGCGCGGCGCTGGATGAGCAGGACTCACGGGGATGGACCCCGCTCCACACCGCGGCATGGACCGGCAAGCCGCGCAACGTCAAGGTCTTGCTCGACAAGGGCGCCGACGTCAACCAAGTTGACCGTAAGGGCGCAACCGCCCTGCACTACGCGGCCCAGTATGCCCGAGGCGAGTGCGTGGACATTCTGATTGCCGCCGGCGCCTCGCTCGCCCAGCAAGACGCGGACGGGCACACACCGATTGACCACGCCTTTGACAAAGGCCATGTTCAGCTCGTTAATCTCCTCACCCAGCGGATGAAAGCCCGCGACATGACCGACGCCTACGTTGTCGACTTGCTCAAGCAGCGCCAGCGAGTCCGCGACCGCAACGTGGCACTCGCCTCCAAGCTCATTAAGCGGGCAGGCGGGCCTCACGCGAGCGACGGCAATGGGCTGCACTCATCCGGGGCGCCAAAGCCACGCCCGCCAGCGGGCGCGCGGCCATCGTCGGCCTCGGCGTTGGCGTCGGGTGCGCGCGGCGCACGCTCGCTCCGTCGCCCCAAGTCTGCCGCCGATGACAGCGGGCGGCGAGGCCGGCCGCGCGGGCGGCTGGGCTCGACCCGCAGCCGGGTCCCGACCTCGCGCTTTGAGGCTCCGGAGCTCCCGCCGCTGTCGTCGACCCAGGTCGGCTCGCTCTCGTCGTCGCTCCTCCGTCCGCCGCGCCGCTCGCCGTACTACGCACCCAAGACAGCTGCCACGCTCGAGGCGCGCCGGCTCGAAGCCGAGGCCAAGGTTCAGAGCGAGATGCGGCGGTGGAACCGGGCACAGGCTGCAGCGCAAGCATCGGCGGTGGAAGCACAGGTGCCAGCCTCGCTGCCGGCGACTGGGAGGGCCGGTGACGAGTCGCTGGCTACTCTTGAGGCCGAGGCCGAGATTGAGCGGCTCAAGCTCGAGCTCGCTGAGACCAAGCGTCGCAAAGTGCTCAAGTACGAGAAGCGGCAGCTAGAGATGTCGCGCGAGCTACGGAGGCTCAAGCGCGAGCTGCAAGAGCGTGAGGACGCAGCCAAGGCTGTCGGCGTCTCGGTTGCCAACTCGGACACGCTCTCTATGGACTCCTCGTCGTTCTCGCAAATGTCCAAGAAGGAGCTCCGCGAACGCAACAAGCTGCGACGCAAGCTCTCGCAACTCCGCACGGCGCACGCGTCGGCGCTACAGGAGCGCAACGAGAAGAGCGAAGAGAACAAGAAGCTTACTAAGCAGATGAAGGACTTGCGTAAGCGACTCCGGGTCCAGCAGGACATCCTTCGCTCGAAGAACGCCGCGCTCAAGGACAAGGAGGGCCAGTTGCGCTCCAAGCACTCTGAGCTCCAGTCTGCGCGAACCTCGGCGCCGCACGCCGCGGCCTCACACAGTGTTGTCACTGTTGACACGTTCCTCCCGACGTGGCTCACGGCGCGGCGCTTCCGGATGAAAAACCCGCGACAGGCGTCGTACCGGCCAGAAGAGTCGTACTCGAAGCTCTCCACAATTGTCGGCCTCCGCCGGCGCAAGCGTATGATGCCAACTCATCTCAACGCCACGGAGCGCCGACAGGAAGAGCTTGCTCACGTTCGCGAGGATATGACCGACATGCTCTACTTTATGGTCCACCACGTCGACGACTTTGCTCGTGCCGAGGCCTTCCAGCGCATGCAGGACGAGACGGCGGCCAAGCAGGCCGAGTACGATGAGGCGCTGGTGGCCAAGCAAGAGCAAGAGGCCCGCATTGAGGAACTCCTTGCCGAGCTCGCTGCCGAGGAGGCCGAACTCGAGGGCCAGCGCCACAAGCTAATCGAGGGCATGACCCACGAGTTCCTCGCCTTTGCCGAGGACGCCGACACCAAGGCCGAGCCGCTCACCGATCCGGATCCCAAGCGGTCGAACAAGCTCTCCAAGGGCGCCCTCTACCGGCGCAAGAAGCGTCGCAAGCCACAGTCGTCGTCGGTCTGTGCCGTCATGTAGGCTGTGCGCTGATGAGTGATAAAGATACACGAGTCTGACGGCCGTTCGACCGCGCTTGCCCGGCAGAGGCTGTACCGACCGGAGGCCCCGGTGTCCGTCGACCCGCGACACCTCACCCCACCGAGGCCCAGCAGCACCACCGCTCTCACCGTTGCCGCAGCTGCCAACCCAGCTGCCAAGGCATACATCCACACAACTGCACAGGCGTTGCCACCCACGCTGCTTGGTGAGGTGAAGGGCGCCTGACTAGTCCGCAGCAGTTTCGCTAGCCCGCAGGCGTGGGGCATGTCGGGGAACACCTTGCGCAGCCGAAGCAGGGCCCATTCGGACCCGACACAGCGACACAGCGCGAGTCTACTACAGACGGTAGTGAGCGGAAACGCAGTCGAGATGAAGCCAGCTATGACGCCAGGAGTGGTGAACCAGCCGCTCTTCGCGTCACCGACACCGGCGATGGACGCACCTGCCGACGTCGGCGGTGTCGACCAGTCGCCTCCTCCTCCGCCGCCGCCGCCGGTCCGGGTCATGTCCAACACGCCAACGCCCTCGCCAAACATGTCGGCGCTTGGGCTCGTCTTCTCGGACGAAGACGATATAGCCAAGGTGCAGCAGGACCGGCCGCGGCTGGAGATTCCGGGCAGGGGGAAGGCACGGCGCGGTCCGGGTTCGCGGTCGACCGGATCGACGCCGCGGCTGAAGAGGGCGGCAACGATGATTGTGATGCGCGAGGAGAACGGTTGTAACCAGGTTCTGCTTGGCCAGATTGAGGTGGTCAACGCTATCGCGTCGACACCAGGCAACGAGGTCCGAAACCGATTTGCAGGCGAGTTTCGGTTCCTCGGCGGGAAAGCGTTTCCAGATGAGGCGACGCCAGTTGAGACAGTAACCCGCGAGCTCAAGGCCGTTGGCTTTCCGCATCTCGACGACTTTGCACTCCAGGTTGTGCTCTTGCACAAGAAGCGGCGGTTTGGTGAGTACGAGATGCACACGTTCTTCGCCGACGTCCGCGACAACCCGCAGGTTCTCGGCGTCAACATCGGAACCATCAACGAGTACCTCGCCAAGCGGCGGGAGGCACGCCGAAAGCTCATTGAGAGCGGCGAGTTCTTCCGGCTTCCGCGAATGCAAAAGATGGCGCTTGCGCCCAAGCTGCACCACTTGGAGTGGATTGGTGTCGATGAAGCGCTCGAGTGGACGTCGCCGGAGCGGAGGGCAGTCAACGCGTACCAGGCGCGTGAGTTTGAGCGACTGGGTGTGACGGCACGTGAGGTGTCGCGTGGAACAACGGCGACGCTGCTCGAGCTCCGGCACCTCGGCTCGATCAAGGCCATCAAGGACGCATCGCTCCACGCGCATCTCGAGTCGTTTGCGGTCACGCACTCGCTCGACCCGGCCCCGCTGGTGGCGCAGCTCTACTCGCGCATGCCGGCGTCAGACCGCGCCGGAAGCTCATCGCGCGAGCTTCTGCGACCGTTAGGCGGCGAGCCCGACGCGGGCTTTAGGCGCGCCAGTGACGGCATGCGACGCAATCGCTCGTACCACGCGTTGCCCTCGCCCAAGACTGACGAGCTGCCTGTCGATGGCGGCGGTGGCCCTGCGCCCCAACTTCGGCTCCTCTCGTACAACGTCAATGTGCTTCCGCGCGGAGTGTGGATGTTTGGCACCGGCCAGGGCTTGCATGCATCGGAGCGCTTGGCAGCGATTGCGGCGAGAATCTCCAAGGGCAACTACGACGTCCTCGCACTGCAGGAGCTCTTCCACACGCCACTTCTGCCTGGTGATTTGCAGGCAAGCTTTGTGGCACAAATGCACGAGGCTGGCTTCCATCATGTGGTGACCTCGCCCAAGCCGTCGCTGGGGCGAATGCTACTCCGCTCCAAAGTCACCGACTCGGGCCTTATCATCTGCTCCAAGTACCGCATTGTCGAATCCGAGTCGCTCACGTTCTCGTCGGCGGGCTGGGGCCTCGACATGGGCGCATCCAAAGGCGTACTGTACGCGCTTGTCGAGCTTGGGCCGCGGTCGTGGCTCCACGTCTTCAACTGTCACCTGCAGGCAGCGCACAGCGGCATGTCGTCGCGCGAGCTGGCACAGATTCGTCACGCACAACTCGTTGAGTTGCAGCGGTTTGTGGAGCGTAAGACGCGCGGCACCTCTTTTCCTACGTTCTCACGGGTGATTTCAATGTTGATGCCATCGCCGAGTCGCAGGCGCGGGTCCTGCTCGGTGTTCCGCAGCTGCCGGGCACGGCCGAGTCGGACGACTACCGGCGAATGATGGAGACGCTCAACCCGCGCGGCAACGTGGTGGACTTACTCAAAGCTGCCAAGGGCCGGCATGTGACTACTCGCCCGCCGCGACTTCGGTTTCCAGCATCAATGCATGCGGCACTGCGGCACAAGTACCCGCAGCGGCTCGACTATGTGTTTTCAAAGAGGGCTCACTCGGCTCGGTCCGGGCCGATGTGGGCAAAACATCAGTTGTCAAGTTTCAGGACCACGACGAGCGGCAGCCGTTTGAGTTTCTCTCAGACCATTTCGGCATCGAAACGGCGTTGCTGATCAATCGTGAGCTGACATGGGAGCCGGTGCTGGCGGAAGAGGCGCCACCTATGCCGCCGCGGCTGCTACGGCAGGACTCGCGGCAGCGCCGCGAGGTCGAGCGAATCGAGCGCCCCTCTCGCTGATCCGGCTCTGCGTGCTCGGTGGAGCCAACCTGATGGCCGGCTTTGCACTTGCGCTGGTGCGCATGGCGACGAGGCGGACTCCGCTTTACCCGGTGTTTTTGCCGGACTGATACTAGTTGTGGTGGCCATCCGGCTGCTTGCGCGTCAACTGCAGGGTGTGGTCCGCCGCGACTGGCAGGCAGTGTGGAGAGAGCTGTCTCGCCCGGGTCAGATCGAGTCACAGAAGAGCGGGCGGCTATGTCGGGCAAGCGAGTGCGGCAACGTCTACGAGCTGTTTCTCGACTCGGTCCGGCAGCACGGCCACCGACCATGCCTTGGCGAACGAGCTCTGGACGCCAATGGAGGACTCGGGTCGTACGCGTTTGCAACCTATGACGAAGTCCACGAGCAGGTCCGCGACTTTGGGTCAGGCTTGCTGCAGCTCGGACTCGCGCCGGGCTCGAATGTTGGCATTCTCTGCACCCAGCGCGGTGAGGCAATTGTGGCCGAGCTGGCATGCGGCATGTACTCGTTGGTCACTGTCCCACTGTTGTGCCTTGGCGCGGCAGCGGTGCCTTCTCTCATTCACGAGCTCCCGCTCAAGGTGGTTGTCACATCGCGAGCGTGGACGCTCGAGGCTGTGAGGACTGGGTGGATTTCCTCGGAGACAGTAGTGGTTCAAGTGGAGCGACTGGAGTATGCGGAGCGTGCAGCGGCGGCAGCGGCGGGTATTCGGCTGATGGATCTCGAGTATGTGGCGCAGATGGGACGGAACCACCCTCTGCCTGCGCTGCTGCCGCAACGGTCACAGGTGGCGGTGGTAGTCTTTACCTGGGATGACGACAACGAGTCGGGACGCGAGATGGTGTCACGACACATGTTGAGCCACGGAGCCATTGTAGACGGCATCATGGGGCTCTACGGCTGGCTCGGATCGACGCTCGACGAGCACGATGTGCACTACTCGTTTCTGCCGCTCGATCATGTGTGTGAGCGGTCATTTGTCGGGCTTATGCTGTTTGTGGGCGGAAGGATTGGGCTTTCGTCACCTGCAGGCGCCGACACAGTGTTCGGCGATATGGCGATGCTCAAACCAACGTACGTGCTTGGGACACCGGTGTTGTTCAAGAAGTTTTGGAACTTGCTTGGCTCGGCACAGAGCGAGTGGCCGTGGTACCGACGCCTGGTCTTCGACCTCGGATTCTACCTCAAAGTGGCACGGCTCTCGCGCGGGAGGTTCCAGATCGAGGAGTGGTGGGATCGGCTCATTTTCCAGCCCATTGCGTCGCTGCTGGGCTCACGACTGCGGTTCATTGTGTCTGTTGGCGAGGGTGGACCGCCACCTCCGCTACTCATTCAGCAGTTTCTTGAAGTAGTCATCTGCGCCCCGCTCGTCCACACAGTGGCACTCCCGCACGCGGCCGGCTATTGCCTGCGGTCAATGGCACTCGGTGGCGAGCAGGATGCACTGCTGTTCCCGCTCCGACGGCCGGAGCTGGTCAAGGTTGAGCCGGAACAGGACGGCGAGCTCTGCCTGCGTGAGCACGATGGGCCGTGGCGACGGACAGGGCTCCGCGCGACAGACGATCCCGACACCGGCGGGGTCCTGCTTTGGGTCCCGAATCAGGCGTGGTGTCCACCCGCGATGGGGTTGTGGTGGCGCTGCTAATTGTCGAACGTGCGTACGGCTTTGCATCGGACTTGGTCTCGCAGATCTGGTGCTGGATGGACAGTCGCGATGTGCTGCGGGCAGTGGTCGCCGTCGAGCACGAGAATGTGTACGCGTGGGCACGGCAGCGTGAGTTTGCTTCGCTCGACATCGAGGCGCTCTGTGCACTGGACGAGCTTAAGCACGCACTCCTTGACGCATTTGCGATGGCGTGGGAGGTCGGAGATGTGCAGCCGAGAGTGGCCGCAACACAGCTCGCGGATGTGCGTCTTGTTGCGGACGCGTTCACCGTAGGCAATGCGTTGACGACGCCGATGCAGACGCTGCGGCGTGAGCGACTCGCCGAGCGATATTGTGGGTAGGTCAAGTCGTGACATGGCGTGGAGTTGGCGACACGGCCAGGCAGACCGGACTCCTTTCTGACGAAGCAAAGTGCGCACGACGACAAGGTTGATGAATACACGTACAAGGCAGACCACTGCACTTTAGCCCACCCACTGCATCGCCTATTGCTCGCACTTGCCCTCTCTTGTTCTTCCTTGTCTTGGCCAGCCCGGTGGCTTTGTCGTCTGGCTCGGTGATCGGCAGCAGGGGCGGGTGGCGAACCAGGACGGCGGGGGCTGTGATGCGCAAGGCCGGAGGAGGGAGGGGAGGATTGGGTTGGAGGGCGCACTGGTAGTCTTTGCCATTGCTGTGGCTATCTCTATGCATTGCCTCCAGTGCCCTGTCGATGGCTAACTTGACCTCGGTGGTGCCGGCGGTGGTCGGTCGGCGGCGGGCGGCGGTCGGCGGCGAGCAGCAGGCGGTCAGCAGCGATGCTGTTGACGCGATGGCGTCGGCTGATGTGCGTATCGGGGAACTGGAAGTGGGTGGCTATGTTTGTAGGGGTAGTGGGTACGTGTGATGTGAGCGTGGGGGTTGTGGGTGGAGATGGTGGGGAGTGCGGGTCGGAGATGGGCCCGCGGCGGGGGTGAGCACCTTCGAAGGGACACAGGGCCAACAAGTTGGGCCTGAGCCGGCAGAACTCGGATTCCGGAATACAGCAGCTGTGGATTGGAAACTGCGCATAAACGTAGTTTGTGTATGTAGTAGGGTAGTAGTGAAATCAGATTGGTCATATCTTGCAATGAGGTTGGTGGGGGGCGTGTGCGGGGTCGGGCGGTCGAGGTCGTGCTCAACCGCCTAGGCAAAACAAGCCGACGCGGAAATGAGCCGAAGTCGATGGGTATCGATGACAGCGATAATGGTAATGGTGATAGTGTGGGGTGAGTGATGACCTTGAGTGTGGTCGCGGGTTGCGTAGCTGGTAGTGGGAAGGAGCTAGGTGGTGATGAAGGTGGGCCTGATCGGGCGAGCGGGCG
>NW_013657661.1:516246-517691 GCF_000142905.1 Thecamonas trahens ATCC 50062
GATGGGTGGTAATGAGAATGTACGGGGGATGAGAAGGTCGTGACGTGGGTGGTGTGGCGGACGAAATGGTAGTAGGTATGGCGATTGGGCTTGAGCATTGATAAAGGTGAGTATGATACGGCTGATGGGGGTCTGTGGGGTGTGGGCGAAAGGGGCGGCGGGTACTTGGCCGGCAGAGGGAAGGCGGCGGACGTTAATTGAGTTGAACGTTGAATTAATTGAAGAAATGCCGGAACCAGCATCAAACGAGGCAATGACGTCCACAACAACAACCAAAGATCATACATGGCTTGCACAGCACACGTATGAGTAAGCCAACAGGGACTGGACAAAGCTAGCAGGCAATGGGATGAACTCGGGTGACGTTCAGGTCGATGAGGAAGGGCGCGGTTAATCGATCAGATCTGCAGATCAACCATGACCACGACACAACAGGGTCAACACAAAATATATTGCATGCACAACTATTGACCATGGCCAACGACAACAAAGTTGAGAATCGATAGTGTAGTGAGCAAGGCCCGATGGTGAATGTGGAAGTCAAGGTCGCAGAGAACAGGAGAGTCAAGAACAATTGAAGCATGACGAAAAATGATACAAAGCAACAAGAAGAACAAAGGCAATGATCGATGACGATGCATGTCAATTGTGGTCAACCATCAAAGGCAAAAGCAACCAAAGCAGAACATGAAGGCCGACAAAATCAACCGCAAAGAATGTGAAACATGAACGGCAAAGAACAAGGAAAATGGATAGCCACCAAGAAAAAAACAGAAAGAATCGAATGATAAATTAACAATGATCAATGACAATCAATTCAATGTCAAACAATCGAACAAGTGACGAGTGGCGAATCATGAAATGTCAAATGACATTCATGTCACCCAACAACCCGCACATGCGACTCGGTCGAACGAGTGACACGGGCAAGTGTCAATGGGGGATGGAGATTGTGGATCACCATCAAAGACTCAATCAACGCCCATGAACAGCCATGCGCATGGTGGGGTAAGGGATGAGTATGGTCGGGTGGGTGGGAATGTGGATATGGGTCATGGATGGGATGGGAAGGGGTGGCAAGGGGCCAGTGAGTGGCAAGTGGAGTCGGTGGTGGTCGGTGGGAAGCAATGAAGTGGGGCTAGGCTTAATGAGGCATCAGCTAGGGTTGACGAGGCATCAGCTAGGGTTAGGGTTAGGGTTAGGGTTAGGGTTAGGGTTAGGGTTAGGGTTAGGGTTAGGGTTAGGGTTAGGGTTAGGGTTAGGGTTAGGGTTAGGTGCAGCTTGGGGTCGGTGCCGGGGGTGAGGCTTTAGGGGGGGAGGGGTCCGTGGTCTGGCGGAGGGTGAGGCTTCAGGCTTCAGAGAGCTAATGCCTGAGTTCCCGAGGCTTCAGGCATTATGCCTGGCTGAGGCCTCAAGGCCTGACCCGGCAGAGCTAATGCCTCAAA
>NW_013657660.1:0-15000 GCF_000142905.1 Thecamonas trahens ATCC 50062
TAACCTAACCCTACCCTAACCCTAACCCTAACCCTAACCCTAACCCTAACCCTAACCCTAACCCTAGCTGATGCCTCGTCAACCCTAGCTGATGCCTCATCAACCCTAGCCCCACTCCATTCCTCCCCGCTGTCCACCACTTACTTGCCACTCACTGCCACCCTTGCTACCCCTACCCATCCCATGCATGACCCACATCCACATTCCCACCCACACCACCATACTCATTTTCCACCGCACCATGCGCATGGCTGTGCACTGGCGTGAATTGAGTCTTTGATGCTGATTTGAATCCCCATCCCCCCATTGACACTTGCCTGTGTCACTCGTTCGACCGAGTGGCATGTGTGGGTTGGTGGGTGACATGAATGTCATTCAACATTTTCATGATTCGCCACTCGTCACTCGTTCGATTGTTTGACATTCAATTGATTAACATTGATCATTGTCAATTGATCATTCGATTCTTTCTGTTTCTGTTCTTCTTGGATATCCATGTTTCTTGTTGTTTGCCGTTCATGTTTCCACATGCTTTGTTGTTGCTATTGTCGGCCTTCATGGTCTGCTTTGGTTGCTTTTGCTTTTGATGGTTGACCATACTCGGCATGCATCCTAATTGATCATTGCCTTTGCTCTTGTTGTTGCTTTGTATCATTTTTCGTCATGCTTGAATTGTTCTTGATTCTCCTGTTTTCTTCGACGTTGACTTCCACATCCACCATCGGGCCTTGCTCACTACACTATCGATTCTCAACTTTGTTGTCGTTTGTTGTGGTCAATAGTTTTGCCTGCAATGTATTTTGTGTTGACCCTGTTGTGTCGTGGTCATGGTTGATCTGCAGATCTGATTGATCAACCGCGCCCTGCCTCATCGACCTGAACGTCACCCGAGTTCATCCCATTGCCTGCTAGCTTTGTCCAGTCCCTGTTGGCTTACTCATTTGTGTGCTGTGATTGCCATGTATGACCTCTGGTTGCTGTTGTGGCTGTCTTTGCCTCGTTTGATGCCCGTTCCTGCTCTTCTTCAATTTATTCAACGTTCAACTCAATTAACGTCCGCCGCCTTCCCTCGCCGCCCAAGCCCCTCCACCCTCATCACCCACACCCCACACACAGCCATTAGCCGTATCATACTCACCTTCATCAATGCTCAAGCCCAATCGCCATATCCACCACCTCTTCGTCAGTCCCGCCATCCACGTCACGACCCCCTCATCCCCCCTACCATACTCATTACCACCCGTCACCACATACGACCACCCTCACCCCCTACCCCACCACCATCACTATCAACCCAGCCACAACTCTCACCCCCATGCCATGGCCAAGCCCACCACCATCCCATCGCGCACTCGGCTTCCTCTTCCTCCTCCTCCTCGTCCTCTCCCCGCTCCATCTCACCTCCATCCTCATCCCCGACCCCGACACCCACACTCCTCAACCATCACATGCCATTCTGCCCATCCACCAGCCAACAGCAATGTCAAGCCATCCAGCCTTGACACAGCCCCCTCAGCTGCCCCTGCCTCGCCGGGCACCAGCCGGCAGCCGCCGCCCGCTCGCCCGATCAGTCCAC
The DNA here is from genome assembly GCF_000142905.1 of Thecamonas trahens ATCC 50062. NCBI lineage: Eukaryota > Apusomonadida > Apusomonadidae > Thecamonas > Thecamonas trahens. The sequence goes on from NW_013657660.1 coordinate 1,577, forward strand.
CTTCATCACCACCTAGCTCCTTCCTACTACCAGCTACACAACCCGCGACCACACCCAAGGTCATCACACATCCCACACTATCTCCAGTATCAATATCGCTGTCATCGACACCCATCTTCCTCGGCTCATTTCCGCGTCGGCTTCTTTTGCCTAGGTGGTTGAGCACGCCCTCGACCGCCCGACCCCGCACACAACCCCCATCACACTCATTGCAAGATATGGCCAATCTGATTTCACTACTACCCTACTACACGCCCACACTACCTCCTTGCACAATCTCCAATCCATAGCTGCAGTATTCCAGAATCCGAGTTCTGCCACCTCAGGCCCAAGTTGTTGGCCCTGTGTCCCTTCGATGCTGCTCACCCCCCCGCCGCGGGCCCATCTCCGACCCCCACTCCCCACCATCCCCACCCACAACCACCACACCTACACCACACCTGCCTACCATCCCTACAACCTCACCCATCCAATCCCTGCCCGCGTGGACGTACCTCAGCCGACACCAGCCCGTCAACAGCATCGCTGCCGGCCGCCTGCTGCCTGCCGCTGACCGCCGCCGCCGACCAGCGTCATCCGCCGCCCACCCCAGCCTTGGCCGCTCTGTCGATCGATTTCCATCCTCCGCCCGCCAACCCCTCAACCCCCCTACCGCGCTTAATACACAAGCTAGCGCCCCACCAAACGCACCACAACGAAGCTACAGCCACATAATACAAGACATCCCCCAACCCCACCCCCTTGGGCAGCGGTAGCGCGTGCACGGCGAGGTCTTACCTCGGGCCCGGCCATGGGTCGGGTGCGGGGTGGCCATGGACGGCGCGGTCGTGGAGCGGCCATGGGTGGGGTAGGGGCTGGCCATGTTCGCAAAAATGTGGAGACGTACATGGGTGTGAGGGAGAATGTAGTACAAGGAGGTTACATAGTGTGTTGTGGCGGTGCTAGAAGAGGGTGTGCCGACTGAGACCCGCCGATTGAGAGAGTTCTCGCCACAGGCGCCAAATGCCCAAACATCGGCGCCCGCTGCAAGCAGCGCCATGGTTACGAGGATCGGCAAGCCGAAGGCGCACGACATCGATATAGCCCATGCTAGATGCTGCCCGGACGGTGTCGTTCTCATGGGAACAAGTCAACGCGGTCATCGGTGAGGACGGGAGCAACACGCCTCCCTTCTCGCTCACGACGCCGTCGACCCAACCACCAGCTGCCAGGTCACTACTACATATTGTTAATTTTGTCCGCAATATCCAGTGTGCTCTGGCCCATCTGCGGATCGAGCCGCATGAGGCATCCGAGGGCATCCACAGCACGAGGCCTGTCGCCGAGCAAGAAAAGAGCCCAGCAGAGCGCGTTCTGGCACATAACACACTTCGCGACGACGATCGAGTCCTCGCTAGCTTCGCAGACGGAAAAGGCGTGCGCGGCGTGGTCGGCAGCTTTGGAAAGCCACTGCTTGTACAGCGAGCATGAGGACTCACCCTCCACCGCGTTGCGACGGCGATACTTCTGCGCTGCGCGCCGATACGCCTTGGAGACGAGAACGTGATGGACAACGGTGAGCAGATCACTGCCAAAAGGGTCGAACACCTTCCCCAGTTCGCGTACAAACCTGACAATCTCCTTATCTACCTCTCCGCCGCGCTCGAGGGCGGCGCAGAGCTCACATACAGCGAGCCCAGTGTTGTCCTTACACCCGCGAAGGATGTTGCCAGAGATGCTGATTAGCAAATTGCGCTCCTGGGTGGCCCCAAGCAGCGAAAGGAGGTTGCCAGCATTGCTCAACACAGTGTCGACGTCACGGAGCACCAATTTGCTCCTGTTGTTGTTGTTGTCCAACACGAGGGGCATGCCGAACTTCTTGAGCACGAGACGAGCTACGGTCGGGTGAATAAACACAAAGCCATGCTGGCTTCGACGGAGCAGCCGCATGGTTGTTCTCTCGTGGATGATGAGCGGCATCGGTGGGACAGGGCGATGGTCCTCGGGTCGGGTGTTTTGGTTGTGCGCAAGGATTTCCCCCTGCTTCGACCGCAACGCGACATACCGGTGCGAATTCTGCACTACAATGAAAGGAGTAGCTGCCTCGAAGTCCGACACAGAGAAGAGCTCTATAAACGCCATGACCGCCAGCGGATCGAGAGACTGGGAATCATCTTTGAGCGTCCCATTCACCAGATGTGAGACCGAGGCCACCTCGCCGTACACGGCGGCGAGGAAGAACAGACACATCTCCGCCGTTGCCGACTTCGCCCTCCACTCTCCACGCCGTGTGCTGATCGCCTCTTCGTGCTGAGGGTATCCGAGTAACAGGAGGTTGCAAAGTGTCTTGTACTCCGTCTTGGACAGCCGCGAGCTCACCATGACAGAGCAAACATCATGACGCACATGAAGCGGACCAACGACGTCAACCGTCGTACAGCGGTTCACAATCGACTCGGAGAGCTTCGTGCCGTCGGCAAACACGATGACGTCCTTCTCCTTGACAAGCCTTGCAACAAAAGCATCCAACTCGCACATGTTTGCAGAGTTCGTGGCGTAGAGGACCACGGTGTTGCTGCAGGTAGTCAGCTCAAGAGCGGCCAGCATGGCAGCCGTCGTTGCTCCGGCGCCACGCACGTCTCCATAAACGACAACCTCGCGTGACGACGTCACTGCTGACACAATGCTGGCGACAACGTCGCGGCAAATGACGGCGGTACGTGCCATACTCCTGGCCTTCACCGTCCGGTCGTCTATATGAGAGAGGCATGCCTCCCAAGGAATGGTGCCGGCCTCGGCGGCGGTGCGGATGGCGTCCACACGGTCGTCAGAGCTCACATTGCTCTGATGGCCGACGCTGTTGACGACCACCACACCGGTCGGAGCCTCCTCGTAGAAATAGTGAGGCTGCTCAGACGTGCCGGGGTGCGACAAGTCAGCGAGGAGAGCAGTACCGATACAGGGAAGGGGCGACGTGGCTGAGACGACATGAGCATGCTTCGCGCTCGCTTCGTTGCGCGCGAGGACAACAACTCTAACACCTCCAAGAGTACCGAGCAAGGCGCAAAGCGCCGCCAAGTCATCAAAAAGCACATCAGTGCTCGACTCCTCGTCCACCACCACGATGGCCGTGACAGCCATGCCTTCCTCCACCCAGTCGAGCACATCAGCAAGCGCGCCGCTCGGATCGTCGCATACGTGAAAGCCGGGCTCGATAGCAAACTCAATATCGAACCCGGCGAGCGGGTTATAGACGCCGTCATCGTCGTCATTCGGCTCCGAGCCAATGCGCATATTGACGGTCGAATTGAGCACTGACTGAATCCTGCTCTCAAACGCCATTGGCCGGTGCCGCCACCACAAGGCCATCGGCGGGAGGGTAGAACACTCGCTGCCATCGAAAAGTGTCGCGCCGACACTGGCAGAAAAGTACGGGACGCTAAACGCACGTGTAGCTGGTGAATAGTGGACGAGGAGCTCGACTACAACGGAGCCGGGAACGTCAGTCAGCGTCTTCATCCGCACCTGGATGGCGCCAGGGACGATCGGCGGAAACACACCCAGAAGGAAACGGTCCAGCTCACTGCAGATCTTCTTCAGCCGCGTCGTCGGCTTTGCCAGCTTCACGCCAGGCACGCTACCATCGTCCGCGACGCCGACACGGAGGACAGCCGTGCCCGCCCCATCGCCACGCAGTAGCGCCGCGTTGAGGAAGCGAAGGACGTAGTTGCGGCAATGACCCACAATCGAGTTGACTGCATTGCCCACCTCCACATTCTCGCTCCCGACCGTCTTCCATTCCTCCGTCTCTCCCTCCTCACTGGCTTCGTTGCGCACATCCTCAGCACGGCACGCCTGCACTGGGTCCACTCGAGTCACAATCCAACCGTTCTTGTCCAACGAGATCCGATCCTTCGTTGTCTTGTTAAGCCACGACTGCGGGGGATACGCTCCAGGGCCAGCCCCTTCCATCATTTTCCTCCACAGACTGAAAGAAATGGGCGTGTCTTCACGCCCAGAGATGGTCCCTGGAGTCGCTGCCGCAATCACACACGGCGCCTTGCCCGACACATGCACAATGACCGTCGCGTCGTTGCAATCCTGCACACGCACACGCACACACGTGCGCTTGTACTCCCCCTCAGTCTGCTCGCTTGCAAACGCCATGGGCGAGTCGCCTGACTCCACACACCGAAGCTTCCCCTTGAGCCATCGCTCAAAGCCGTCCCCCCAAGCAGTGACTGCGTCTTGTCCATCACGTTCTTCACGACAATGACGGCACCCTCCTCCTCCTCCTCCTCGCGCGAGTTGCAAATGGCAATCAGCAGGGGAATAATCGCGCTCTTTGTCTGCTCCGCCATAAAGTCGAGTTCAGCCACCACCTTCCCAGGCATGTGCGGCGACGACAGGTCTTGAGCATGACCATGACATGTGGCAGCCATGGTAAAGCTGTCCACCGCTGCCCACCACTGTCTACCGCTGAAGAGAAATGATCCTATGTCCGGGACGGTTGACCACTGTCTGTGACACAGCCGTTAATGACAGGATGATACTGACAGTCGTTGCTGACTCTCGGGTACATGAGCGCCATCGATAGCTCGCGTACACCGATATCAAGGTAAGAATTAGGCGCCCAGAGCCGCCCACCGTCGTCGCGCATCGCCGTCAAAAGGGTGGGCGGGTGGGTTCCCGCTCCGCCGGAGCCGACTGTGTCGACGCCATAGGAGCCCCTGCGTGATAAGGTGTCAGCCGCTGCGCTTCGCTCAGCCAACCGCGAGTGTTAGCGACTGCTGTAGTAGTCCGTATCAACAGTTGCGAATGCCTTCAATGCTGTACTACTTCGAGCGTGAAATCGGCGCGGTTTTGACTCCGCGACGACTTCCGGTCGACCCAAATGGAACCTCGTTGCCTGGCAACGAGTCGGAGCGGTAGCAATCTGCCCCCATCGCGGCGGTATGCCATTGCCGACGCGATCGTTGCCGATGCCGTACTACTGTGCGGCTTGTGTCGGCAGCTCTGTGAGGTACCCTGCCAGCCGCATTGTCTCGCCGGGACGCAAGTCCTGCACGCTCACCACCTTGTTCTCGTCCGCCTCGCGCGCGCTTCGCACGTGGACATGGCGGATGACGTAGGTGAGCGGGACTGTCGGCGGGCTCGTGCCGCCCGCCTGATCGCGCCGGGTCTTGATACCCGAGATGACGTACGGACCCTCGAACTTGAAATTCTTGAGCGCCCGCGGACCGCGCCTCGAGCCCTCGGGCGTCCGCCACCACACCTCGTCGCCGATCTTGAAAGCCTTGGTCTGGCGGGACGCGGCGTTGAGGCCGCCGCCCGCGATCTCCTGGGCCCGCCGCGCCTCGGCCACCGCGGCCCGCCGCATCGCCACCGTCAACTCATGGCGCGTGCCGGGCGGGTCCGCGCCCTTGAAGAGCGCGTACGGAGTGGAGACCACCGAGTGGCCCGGCCGGCGATCGTACTCGCGCGGCGTCTTGTTGTATTCGGCGACCATTCTCTTGATGACCGCAAACCACGAGTTGGGCGAGTCAGTCAGCGGCTTGTTCCATCCGGCGGCCATGGTGGTACGCTTGATGTTCTGCACATGCTTCTCCGCCATCCCATTTCCTTGGGGGTGGCCCTTGGCCGCCGCGGTGATGAGGATCGTGCGATCCTGCTGCGTCGCCCAGCGCTTCACCTCCGCCGACATGAAGCTCTTCTCGCGATCGGCGTGGATGTGGTCGGGGCCAGGGAGGCCTGCGGCGCGGCGCGGGGCGCCTTGCGCCGGCTGCTGCGGCGTCTGCACATTCTCGAGGTCGAAGAGACCCTCCAGGACGTCGATGACCGCGCGCGCCGTGCGATCCGCAAGCAGCCCCACCATGGTGTAGCCGGAGAACGTGTCGACGGCAACCAGTACCCAGTGCTTGTCCTGGTTCTCGCCCCACATGAAGGGACCGACATTGTCGATCGACCACCGCTGGTTCGGCGCGTCGACCCCTGCAGTCACAGCTGCTCCAGGTGCGCCGTGCATCGTGCGGTATGGCTTGGACGCTAAGCACCCGGCGCACCCGTCTGCTACAAGTTGCGCCCACTTGTGGATGTGTTGAATGTCCCAGCCTCGGGCCTTGGCCCGGCGCACCATCGCGTCACGGCCGAGATGGTGCTGCGCGTGGTCCTCCTGAAGCTTTTGGATGTTGCGCAGAATCGCGTGTGGCGGCACGGGACCGAGCGTCCACTCGCCAGTGAACGTTCGCGGGCCCTGGTGCGGGCCTGCTGTTGCCCGCGATTGGGTGCGTCGCGTGCCTGGCGCCGCAGATGTCGGTGTCGCCTCGGCCTCCGACTCGTCGTCGTCCGAGTCGAAAGTCAGCGTTGCGAGGAGCGACTCAAGGCGCGAGTTGTCGCACGTCTCCGTCTGACTGCGCGTTGTCACTGGCGCTGCCACCGACCGTGCGATGCGCCGCTCGACGCCAGAATCCTCCTCCGCCGCCATGGCTTCCCACTCCGGGTCCGGGCGGTGGAGGACAAGGCGCGAGAGGGCATCGGTGCCGCCGTTGCTCGTTCCGGGCACGTGCACCACGTCGCATGCAAACGAGCGGATGAAAGCCAGCCAGTGCGCTCGCTTTCTGCCTGGGGGTGGATCCTCGCTCTCGATCATGCCTTGGACGGCCCGCGAGTCAGTCTGGAGCTCAAAGCGGCGGCCGTCGAGGTAAGGCTCAAACTTTGTGAGAGCATGGACCACTGCTGCGAGCTCCTTGTCGGGCACACCGGCCGAGAGCTCGCGCTGCGCAAAGGCGCGTGCTGCGTATGCGACAGTGCGTGACGTGCCATCGGCGTCGCGCGCCGACAGTACGGCTCCGACCGCGCGTACCGACGCATCGGTGGCCACCACTGCCGTTACGCCCTCGCGCTGCGGGCCCAGCGCGCGGGCCATCACGCGGTTCCACACGGACGGCGCGTTGACCCATCCCATGGACATCGCGACGAACTCGTACAGCTCGCCCGTATCGAGCGAGAAAGCCATCTTTGCCCGGTCTTCTTCCCGGAGCATGACCTGATGGAACGCCTTGTCGAAGTCGATGCGCGTCCAGTACCTCCGCTTGCCGGCCGTGTCGAGCACCGAGCGCACCGAAAGCTTCTCGTTGTACTCCTTCACGCAGCGCTTGTTCAACTCGCGCGCATCCTGCACGACGCGCATAGAGCCCGGAAGCGGGTTCCCTTCGTCGTCGTATTGTGTCTCCTTACCGGCTTTTTTGACAAGGAAGACAGGGAGCGACCACGGGTGTGAGTCGATCGTACGCTCTGAGTCGGGGACGCGCCTCAGGTAGCCGGCTGCCTCGAGGGCGTCGAGTTCGGCCTGGAGGATCTGACGTTCATGTGCCGAGCGCGGACGGCTCGCACGCCAGAACGGCTCCGCCCCGTCCATGAGCATGACCGCTGCCTCGGCCAGCGGGGTGAACCGGCGTGGCGTCGTGCCGAGCACTAGGGCGGGGTAAGCGCTGAGCGCGCGAAGAATGCGCGCTCGCTGCTCGCGCGTCACGTCCTTGCCGAACGTCACGTCGCCCTCGGTGACTGTCTTCTGCCTGTCCTTTGCCGGCGCTGCCACGGCTGCCGTGAGGTTGATGCCTGTGTGCATCGGGATGCGGATAGCGTCACGCGACTCGGCTGTGATCACCAGCGTGTTCTCGTGCGCAACCGGGTACGCGTGTTCGTCGTTGAGGAAGCGCCACCCGAGGATAAAGTCTGCCACCATGTCTGGCACCACGAGCGCCCGGGTCAGGAACATGTGCTTGTTTCCCGACGCATCGGTGAGCTCGAGAGGGAGGGTAGCGGCCCCGATGATGAGGAGCGTTCGTTTGTCGATATCCACAGTCGAACGCTCCAGCGCCGACAGGTTGCCCTCGATCTCAAGGCCAAGCGTGTACGCCGTCTGCAACGAGATGAGCGAGAACGTGCTTCCGGAGTCGATGAGCGCGTCGGCGCTGTAGAAGCCGAGCGGGCCGGAGAGACGCGCCGTCACCCACTGGTTGGGTTCGTCATCGTCGCGCTGTGAAAACGCCCCAAACGACTCGTCCGAGTCACGTGCCGCACGGCCAACAGCCCAGGCCCAGGCCCAACCGCCGCACACCACACTCCTCTTCCTGTTGCTCGACATGCGTCTCGCTCTTGTTGTTGCAGCTGCTGTCTGCGTGCTCTCTCTGGCCGTCTCTGCCCGCCCGCTCGCCTCCACGCCCGAGGAGGACGTCCTCCACTTCCTCGAGGGTCTTGTCGAGGGCCTCGGCCACGACGTCAACGTCTCCGACTGCCAACCTGCTGCCACCAAGACGCTGCAGGACTTTGACACCGGCATTGTCGACCTCGAGAACGGATTCCGCCACAAGTCGGTCAAGGACATCTACGACGGCTTTGAGGCCCTCGGTTCCGCCTTCCACGAGCTCGGCATCGCCTTTGAGGATTGCGGCGAGGAGTACGCTGCCATCGCCAAGGACATCAAAAAAATCGCTACCGAGCTCGCTGAGCCCGACGGTGTCATCCGCGTCGTCGTCGAGGAAGTCATCAACATCTTTGTTCACGAGAAGCAGATCGTTGACGACGTCCGCGACCTCATTGCTGCCTGGAAGGCCGGCCAGTACTACCAGGCCGGCGTCGCTCTTGGCGAGATCGCCGGCATTCTCCTTGAGGACTGAGCCCACCGCCTCTCAAGTAATACACATTTCTTGTCACATGCGGAGCGTGCCTGTTGCCCAGAGCACCGACGCGATGCTGCCGACCACCCCGAGATGAAGGAGCATCCACGGCAGCCAAAGGGTCTCCAACCGCTGCGGCCCAGCTCCTCCTTCTGCATGCTCGGCATCGAGCGCATCAAACGCTTCGAGCTCGGCGTCAATACCAGCGTCAGCGGCCGCAATGTCGTCGGCGCTCAGCCGAATCCATGTCCGGCTGTGAGTTGGCAAGACGTTGTGGTTGCCGTGCCAAAAGTTGTGCATGTCGACCTCGTTCTTGATGGCTGCCAGCCGCCCGCTTGGCCCACTCCGCCATCGAGCACCGGACTCGTCACCGTCGGTGTTGGCGTATCCTTGCGGTGCCTCCCGGTTGTATGCCACCGTTTCTGCATGCTGTGCAACGCGATGTGCCCAGGCTCGTGCAGCCCCAGAGAGCTTGTCGCTCTCGGCACTCTCCTCCCACGTCGCGATGCCGTGCATCTCCAGCCCAGCTGACCGCAGCGGCCATGCCGTCTCGCCGTCGGCGACTCGCGCCACTGCGCCACCAAGCGGCACGAGCTCGATCGACGCGGTGGCGCCAACCAAATATTGGGCTGCAGTGCTGGCCAGCTCGGCGAGACCAGTTGCAAAAGCGTCAGCGCTCGCCGTCACACAGCCTGTGTCGAGGAACGTCGACGCCGACCAACGGTAGTGCTTGCCGTGCGGGTTGCCGGCATCAAACATCGCGTTGAGCTCTCGCGGCGAGACCACCGTGTCAAGCGTCAGCTCGCCGCCGAGCTCGATCAGCGCACCAACATACCGCCCGAGACTCGCCGAGGCAAGCCCGCGAGCGGCCACGCCGTCGTCCATGCAGCCGATGGCAACGAGGACCACGCCCTGTGAGAGCACAAACGTGTATGGCACAACAGTGTCTGGCGCCGCCTCTGACGAGTGCGGGTCGACCCAGCCAGCAACAAGCCGAAGCACGCCCGCAAGCGACTCCATCGGCAGCGTAACCATGACGAGACCAGCCTTGCCCAGCTGCACCGTCGAAAATGCAAACTGGGTGACAATGCCAAAGTTGCCGCCGCCGCCTTGCAGCGCCCACAGCAGTTCGTCGCGAGGTATCTCCGGCTCGGTCTCGTCGCCGGTATGCTCCAGCACGCCAAGGCCGACGACATCGCCACCGACGAGCACCATCTGCGCGCCCACGATAGCATCAGCGGTCAGTCCCGCGCGGCGTGCAAGCCATCCAACACCGCCGCCCAATGCAAGACCACCCACTCCGGTGTGAGAGATGAGGCCAGCCGGAACGGTCACCCCATGCGGCTCCAACACACGATCAACATCCGCCCATGTAGCCCCGCCGCCGACAAGCACCGTGCCCGGCCCTGAACTTCCGATCTTCACATCCACCAGCTCGCGCAGATCAATACACACGCTTCCTTCGGCCACACACAGTCCGCGCACCGAGTGCCCGCCTCCGCGGACAGTCACTGCCACGCCCAGCGACCACAGCGCGCTGACCACCGCCGCCACCTCGTCTGCAGACTGCGGCACCACCACGCACGCCGGCCTCACATCCACTGCCGCATTCCAAACTCGCCGGTAGCCATCATACTCGCTTCCATGTGCCGTCACCACCTTGCATCCCGTCTCATGTAGCTTCCGTAGCACTCTCTCCGCCAGCTCAGCCTCTGCCATGCCGAACTCTGTCAGGTGTTGTCGGCTGGCAGGGCGCAGCGACCATGACCCAGGAGCCGGTCCCCAAGCCCGTCACGTCCTCACGCCCACACACACACACACATACACACACACTCGACCTCAAACTCAACCACACACGCACATACGCATATACATCACATCACACTGCGCTGCATGTCGGAACCAGGTACGGCCTCTCTCTCCTTCTCCTCACCGCTCGCTTTCCATACACTGCCGCTCAGACTCACGCACAGGGCGTGGGAGAACAGACGGCGACCATGGACCGCCGCCGCTGCCGCCGCTGGCAGCCAAGGAGCAGAACCTACACTCGCGACTGGATGCTATGGAAGCAGACATGGAGCACATCCTAGCTCTTGTTGAGGGCTCGGGAAAGCTTCCTGCTTCGCCTCCTCAGTCCAAGGCTGCTGACCCGCCTACCGTCACCGCGAATGATTCCGACGACGAGTTTGCTGCTGCCTTTGGCGAGGGCTTCTCGGACGACGACAGCAGCCAGAATGGCGACCAGGATGGCGACCAGGATGGCGACCAAAGTGGGGACCAAGGTGGCGACCAAGATGGCGACCAGGATAGCGACCAGGATGGCGACCAAGGTCGGGTCCAAGGTGGCGACCAAGATGGCGACCAGGATAGCGACCAGGATGGCGACCAAGGTCGGGTCCAAGGTGGCGACCAAGATGGCGACCAGGATAGCGACAAAGGTGGCGACCAAGATGGTGAAGACGACCTAGGCAAGGTGTACAGCGACAACGACGTCGGCAATGTAGGCAGTGAAGACGACGAAGTGATCCGCATCGACGATCACAAGCCTGACCTTCCGTCTTCTCCCCATCCTGTGGCTGACCCTCCTATTGAGGTCGGTGGTGACGACGATGACGATCTGTTTGAAGCTGCTTTTGGTGACGACTTTGACTCTGCTGTCGAGACAGGCTCCGCCCCCAACCCAGGCACCGGCCCGTCTGCAGACGCCAACGCCGACGCCGACACCGACGCCGATGCCGAAGCTGCCGGGGCAATGTTTGCCTCCGCGTTTGAAGCGTCGGTCGTTGACACCCCGACCCGCAAGATGCAGATCTCCATCGACCGCAAGCGTAGCAGCGAAAAGATGGACTCAATCCTGGCTTCGTTCGACGAGGCCTTTCCCTCGCCCACACCCTCTATCCACGAGACCCAGGCCTGGCCAGCATCGCCTGTTGCCGGCGCCACTGAAGCCACTGGCAACGATGACGGCTTTGGTGCCAATGACGGCTTTGGCGCCGCCTTTGATGCCGCCTTTGACGACTTTGACCTCGATACCACACCCGACGCCAAGGGCAAGAAGGGCAAGGGCAAGAGCAAGAGCAAGCTGCAAAACACCGCATCGATTGACTCGCTGTTGCAGAACCTTGACGACGATGACGCTGCACATGACGACGACGACGACGGTCTCGACGAGACTTGGGCGCCCGAGCGCGACGGCAGCGCCTCCTCTGATGGCGGCGACGTCATCGACGACGGCGTCGACCCGCTTGCCGCCCTCCTCTCCACCATGGAAGACGACCGCGAACTTGATGCCGCCCTTGACAAGGGCAAGGACGAGGCCGACTCCGTATCTGGTCCAGACACGCCGGCGGCGGCCCAGCCGGAGCCGATCTCGCTCGCCAGCACGCCACGCAGCGAGAAGACGGTGGTTAAGGTTCCTGCTGCGCTCATCGACGCCTATGCTCACATGCAGGACTCGGCGCGCAAGACCATGGCCGCCGCCAAAGACCTCTACCTCCGCGACTTGGAGCGCTACGAGAAGCTTGGTGACCAGGTTCCGGCCATCAAGCTCATCAAGCCCAAGACGTATGCACACCGACTGGCTCTGGCGCTGCGGTCGTGCGGCAAGTCGGCCCGGTTCGTGGCCAAGACCAAGGGCGCAGCCATCTCGCTCAAGTTTCTCGAGTCGGACAAGCGCCTCGGCAAGTTCAACGAGAACAACACCAAGCTTGTCCGTGTTGTCCGCCGCATGGTCGTCAAGGCTGCCGGCGACGAAACCTACGACCACATGTCGCCCGCCCTCGACACCCTGGCCTCGGCCGTCGACGCTTACGCCACCACTGTCTCGGCCTTTATCGCCTCGGCCGGCGGCGCAACCGTCACCCCGATGGACGCCACCACGGAAGCCCACACCCACGCCGTGGTCGACGTCGCCAACGCCTACACCTCCGTCCTCAACTCGGCCGAGCTCGCCTGGTCGCTCGACGAGTCCCATGTTGTGCCCAAGCTCCTCTCGCTCGCCGAGGCGCACGCCGGCGCCGCTCCCGGTGCCCCTGTTCCCCGGCTCCCGCACAACGCCGACGACGTCTCGTCATCTAACTCGGCCGACGCCAACGCCGATGCCGACGCCGGTAACGACGCCGCCGACGATCAGGACCCACAGGCCCAAGCCGGAAATGACGTCCCGCTCGAGACCCTGGCCTCGCCTAACACCCGCCGCCGTCGCCGACCCAAGTCGTCCCGTCACTCCCGCCCTCTGCGCCGTGACTCGGACGCCTACTCGGCCTCCGCCTCGTGCGACGACAACCCCAAGGCCGCCGCCGATCTTTCTGATGCCTCTTCTGTCGCCTCCTCCGTCTCGGCGGGCAACGCAGCTCCCAACACCACTTCCGCCAACACCGCTGCCGCCACCACTCCTGCTAGTGGCAGCAATGGCGGTGGTGGCTGCTGCATCATCCTCTGATCCTCACCTAAACTCCCGCCCAATCCCTCGCCCGCCCGCCACCGCCGGTCCGCCACCGCCGGTCTGCCCCTGCCGGTCCGCCCCCGCGCCCGCCGCAGACAAGCAGCCACCCCACCCCCCCCGCCAACCACCTCCACCCCTGCCTCCCCCATCCGATTGATCTCAAAGCGGAATTTGTCGAACTTAAAATGGTCACTGATGGCATATATCCCCAGCCCTTTTCGTAGCGAGTATCTCGCCTAATTCCCTTTATAAATAACAACCTATTTCATACATAGTGTAGGGCGATTTACCTCATCTCATTTTTAGAATGGCTGTCTGCTCCT
>NW_013657660.1:15100-45031 GCF_000142905.1 Thecamonas trahens ATCC 50062
CCCACACCACACACACACACATACACATACACACACATACATATACACATATACACGATGAGCATCCACGCCTCGTACGCCCCATCCCCGCCCCGTCCCTGCGGCCGTGGCAATGGCCGTCAGTTTGGCGCCACTTCCCCCCCTCCCGCCCCCCCTACCCCCCCCCCCCCCCTCCCCCTCTCGCCAACTCACCCACCCGCCGTACTATGACACAGACTCCTGGGCAAGCGGTACATGGCGACAATGTTGCACCTTGTGGCCATTCTGTGTGCGTTTTACTCGTTGCAAAACAATGTGCGGGCGGCGCTGCCGGTCAACTACAAGCAGTCCGAGTACAACAAGAAGATGGACGAGGCTATGATCTCGTGGGGTCTGGCCATGGCGTTTATTGCTGCAGAGCTGGTCCTCATGATTGCTGGCTTCTCGCTCTTCTACGCTCTCCTCGCTGTCTTTGATATCTTTGTCCACGTCGTCGGCACCATCACTGTTGTCTTCTTTATTGCCAACGAGTGGCACGTCCACACCCTCTGGTACATCTTCATTCTCACCGTGCTCATCCCGCTGCTGGCAGAGCTCGCCGCTGTTCTCTCCATCGTCATCTTTCGTCGCCGTCCGTTCTAGACTTCGCTTAAACATCGGCCGCTGCTCCTGCCTCATACCCCGCGAGCGTGATCGAGACCGGAACGCTGCGGGCTACCGCGTTCTGGCTCAACACCGCCTCTACCTTGGCAGCCTGCGACTCATACTCGCCTGAGAGCAAGCTGATCCACTCGCTCGCCGCCGCCGCGTCGCCGGCGCTAATCAGCCCAAGCACAAGCCCGACCCCACCAGCCAGCCGCTCGCCAAAAACGGCAGCGTCCCACGAGATCCACTTGCGCGATGCCGGCGCCCGAAGAATCTGCGCGTGCGCCACAACCACAACCTCGCTCGTTTCTTCGCCAGAGCTTGCCTTCTTGCTGTCTGGTGCCAGACCACTCACCACCGAGAGCGCCTGCACCCGGAACAGCCAGCCAAGGACGGCTGTGTGCGCCGCGGCGCTCGCTCCCGCGTCTCCGTCCGCAAGCAGCAGCCGCAGCGACCGCAGCGTGTTGATGACAAAGGTGGCGACGAGCGAGGCCCACCGGGTCCGCGGCGCATGCTGGCGTGCCACGTACAGGCCGAGCAGCAGGCCCTTCAGCTCTTCCAGCACCAGCGCCGACTCGCCGAGTGCGCCCTCGACAGACTCGAGCGAGTGCTCGTCTACAACCAGCACCGCCGGGCCGAGAGCGTACGCAACCTGCCGCGCCGCCACCAAGTACACCAAGTCGTCGAGCTTTGGCTGCGGGAGTCCTGGCTCGGCAATCAGCGCCGCCAGCGGCGCTGCCACCCGTGCATGCACCGCCGCCGCCACATTGCCCAAAACCAGCGCCACCGCGCCGCGCGTCGATCGCACCACGGCCTCGCATGGCAGGTTGAGCGCCAGCGGCGGCGGCGCTCTTGGATCGAGGCCGGCGAGCATGACCACGTTGACCACACGGATGCAGACCTGCGGGAGTCGGAGCAGCGCCGCGCCAGCCTCCACGCCCGGCAGCTCGGCGTTGAGCGCTGACCAGCCGTCGAGAGCACCCACCACGATCCGAGTCGCTGCTGCATCGTACACGCCCGTGGCGCACAGCCATGCCGTCTTGCACACCCCGCCGCCCATCTCGGCCCTGGTCACGTACGGGCCGAGCGCGACAACCAGTGGTGCGCCAGCCGTCACTCCGCTCGCCATCCACTCCATCCACATCTCCTCCGAGACCCGGTAGTGGTTACTCAGCAGCGCGTCCGCACGCGCCTTGAGATACTCGCCCGCCAGACTGCCACCGCCCAGCGCCAGCTCGTGCGCCGCAGCCTTGACCGCCAGCGCCAGCGCCTCCACCTCTTCCAGCGCAGCCTCGGGATACGGCACAGCCTCCAGCCGGCCATCGCCCGCCCTCGCCACCACCGTCACCGGCGACTCGAGCCCATGCCGCAGCCCAGCATCCGCCTCGGCCAGTGCTGCCTCCATCTCCGTCGTCTTCACCTCCATCTGCTTTTCCGCCACAGCCCGGTTCGCCGTCTCCATAACGTCCGCCACTCCCGCCAGTGCCTCTACCGTACGCCACTCGGCCTCGCTCAGTGCTCTCCGGTCTGCACGGACATGCACACACACCTCCGCCATCCCGCTCCGTCCGTGTCTCTACCCTCTCTCTGAGTCACGTGCCACAGCCCGCGCCCAAGCTCGGTCCGACTGGCTCTGCCTCCGCCTCGGCCTCGTTCGGCGTGCCTGCCGCCGCTGGTCCAACCGATCGCAACGATTATTGCTTGTGGCACGTTATCGATGACACCAAGACAACACACTTTGCCCTCGCCACCATGACAGCCTCTGATTCACCAAGTGATCTGTTGATGTGGTCCATGCCGTAGCTTGGGCCATGCCGCACTCGTTGTTGTCTGGTGTGGTGTGGTCATTGTGGCCGTGTATCGTCCAACTGGACTCATCTGAAATCAAGCCAAACTCAACCCAAGTACATGATCAACGATTCTAATCAGGTCACCCTTTACCTCTGCGGTCTCAACCTATGATCGAGCTGCCTATTCTTACCGCAACTTCCCCCCTCCCCCCCCTACACACACATCTCCTCCTAATCCAACTCCATCTACCCCCTTTGTCATCCCTTCATCCGCCGACTTGATTATTCCCTCCCTCTCCCCACCCCCCAAACTCAGTCATCGTTCACGATCCCACGACGGCCCCCCTCTCCCCCCCTCCCCCCCCCCTCTCTCCCGATCACCACCCCCGATGAACCCCCTTCCCCCACCGATCATCACTCCACAGCCTCCTCGCTTCAGCTCAATGTACGCCACCACGAGTCAGGGACATATGCTCTCGCCGGCACACTCAACTCAAAGTGAGCCGACAACTGGCGAGGTCAGCAGAAGCCATGGTGAGACGGCGCAAGGTGAGCGAGGTCGAGTACCACGAGGAAGAC
The DNA here is from genome assembly GCF_000142905.1 of Thecamonas trahens ATCC 50062. Lineage (NCBI taxonomy): Eukaryota > Apusomonadida > Apusomonadidae > Thecamonas > Thecamonas trahens. The sequence continues at coordinate 18,094 of NW_013657660.1, forward strand.
GGCATGGGAAGGTTGGGCAAAGACAAAGATGAGGAGAAGCAGCTGGGAGGAGCAGACTCGCTGATGGAGGTGGTGGTGGGCGACGGGCGTGCTTTCTGGCTCCTTGTGCTCCTCTACGCGGCCCAAGGTGCGCCGCTGGGCATCACCATGGGCTCGCTCTCGTTTCTGCTGAAGAAGTCGTTTTCGTTCTCATCCATGGGGCTCTTCTCCATCGCCATGTATCCGTACTCGCTTAAGGTCCTCTGGGCTCCGCTGGTTGATGCCTTCTTTGTCCCGGTTTTCGGCCGCCGCAAGACATGGATCGTGCCCATGCAGACCATCTCCGGCTTGATCATGATCGCCCTCTCGTACTACACTCCGCTCATTGTCCTTGTCGACGGTCCGCATCCACACTCGGCCGATTCGCTGGCGTCGCTTCCACCGGGCGCAGCATCGATGACCACGCTTGTTGCTGTCTTCTTTGTCCTGGTCGTCGTCACCGCCACACAGGATATTGCCGTCGACGGTTGGGCGCTCACCCGCCTCGCGCCGCGCAACCGGTCGTACGCCTCGACCTGCCAGTCGATTGGGCTCAACATCGGGTTCTTTGTCTCGTTCACCGTCTTTCTCGCCCTCCACTCGCCAGAGTTCTGCAACGCGTACCTGCGCTCCTCGCTCACCGCCGATCCGCACTACGGGCTGTGGACCCTTTCGGGCTACCTGTTCTTTGTGGGCATGGCATACCTCGCCGTGACTGCGGTCCTGGTGCTCTTTGTCACCGAGGACGACGATCCCGAGGGCGCAGCCAGTGTCGGGGCCTCAGGCATGGCGGCAGCAATGGACATCTACCGGGTCTTCCTCGCCCTGGCCAAGTCGCGGAACTTCCTCCGCCTTGTCGCCGTTCTCCTCCTTGTCAAGATCGGCTTTGTGGCCGACGATGCCATCACCCCGCTCAAGCTCATGGAGGCAGGGTTCAAGACCGAGGACCTGGCTCTGGTCGCTGTCATCGCCTTTCCCTTCTCGATCGTCTTTGCCATGCTTGCCGGCCGATGGGCGTCGGGCCCGAATCCGTTCCGCCTCTTTGTGGTTGCCTGGCTCGTCCGCATTGGCTTGGTCTTTGTCGACGGTGCCGTCGTCGCCTACTATCCGCTTCTCTCCCAGCCCGACGGCTCGGCTGGCACTGCGCTCTACGTTCTGGTCGTACTCCTCTCGCTTGTCTCCTCGCTGGCGTCGTCGTTCATGTTTGTCGTCATGTGCGGCTGGTTTGCCCGCATCGCCGATCCGCGAGTTGGCGGCACCATCCTCACTGCCCTCAACACCCTCTCCAACCTCGGCGGAACGTGGCCCAAGCCCATCGCCATGGCCGGCGTCGACATGCTCTCCATCCCGGGCTTGGTCGATGGCTACTACGTCGTCCTCTTTGGCTCTGCCCTCGCAGCCCTCGCAATCTTCTTTGCCTTTCTCCGCCCGCAGCTCTACTCGCTCTCTGCCCTCTCGCCCGACAGCTGGCGTGTCAATATGTAGCCCGATCAAGCCGCGATGCCATTACACCCCTCTCTCCACACCTGCTCTCCGCCGACCTCGGTGCTCTGCCGGGCCTGACCATCACCACTCGACTTGGCCTGGCCATGGCCTCACTCGCCAACACGGCCCTCTTCACCGGGCTCGACCCGCTCAGCTGGACATACTTCCGGCTGCCTATAGCTAGCCTCTACACTGGGAGGAAGCAGGATGCAACCGCTGTCGGCGACGACGACCTGTGGAGCGTGAGCGTAGCTGGGCGGCTGGTCAAGGCTGCCGAGGTGACCGGCATGGTGGTTCAGGTTGCCCGCCGCGCCCGCCACACCCAGTACCTCATCGACGACGGAACAGGGTTGCTCCCGGTTGTGTGCTGGCTACCGGACGGTGTGGTCGATGCTGATGCCGATCCAGATGCTCCGCGTGTGCTGGGCCTTGGCGAGAGTGTGGTGGCTCGCGGCCGGCTGAGCTCGTTCCGCGGCGATCTGCAGATGGTGGCAGACTCGGTGTACGCGAGCTCTGATCCGCACGCAGAGGCCCTCTCGTGGCTGGTGGCGACGCAGCTCACTGTCGAGCGCTACACCAAGTCGTTTGAGCCGGCCCAGGTACTGGCCCCGGATCTCCTGGCGGCGGCGGCTGAGCTTGCATCGCGCCCGCCGCCGGCGCTCGGTCGTGAGATGGACCGGGAGCAGGGAGCTGTCGACGAGGGCGGCGAGGCCAGCGGCGACGAGCCGCCCCGCGATCCACAAGCGGTGTTTGCAGATGCTGTGCTAGGCGCTATTGCCGCGACCGGTACACGGTCGTACGCCGAGCTCCGCAGGCTGCCGGAGCTCAATGCGGCGGCTCAGGTTGCGCTGGCAGCGGTGCCGTCGACGGTCGAGGCGGCGACGCGGCTCAAGTCGCTGTTTGTGCGCACCTTGGCACGGCTCGTGAGCGACGGGCTCATCTTTCTCCAGGACGAGGATGCAGACGTGTACGAGGCTATCTCGGTGAGCCGCAACCTCGGGCCTGCGCTACTGGCGCTGGTGGCGGATGCGCGGAACCATGACGTGCGGCCGGGCGACGGCTCGGTGTCGGGCGTGACTGCATCTGCGCTGGTGAATCTTATTGCTGCCTCGCCGTCGTTCTGCAACGTGGCTCGGAGCAGAGTCTTTGACGCTATCGCGGTCCTTGTTGACGAGTCGTACATCTTTGAGTCTGCACCTCGTGTCTACGCCGCGCTGTAGCTAGCGAGAGCGCTGCAGCCACTCGCTGTACTCTTCCAGCCAGAGCTCACCGTAGACCGCCTCTGCGGCGACAACTGCTCGATGGCCAAGCGGCAGCGGCGCGAGGCCGAGTCCGGGCCTGCCCGCCACAATGAGCTTGGCGAGATCGGCGTCACCAGAACTTGTGAACGTCACGACCCGGGCGAGGCTTTCGGCGTCGATCATGGTGCCCGAGGCGGCTGCGAGGAGCGAGTTGAACGATGCTCTCAGGCGGAGAAGGCTCATGACAGCGCGACGGCTGGTCGCTGCACACGGCAGCTCGGGTGGCGCGGGAGGAAGGAGTCCACCCGCCCAGTAGGTACGGGCGTCGGCCCACGCGACACGCAGCAGGACTCTCCAGAGCGCATCGCTCGAACCGACCACCCGGGCGGTGGCTTTCGAGACCGAGGCCACTCGCAGCACGTCAGCAGGCGGCAGAAACGAGAGAAGGTAGCTTAGGACGGCATCGGCGAGGTCGGAAAACGAGCTCAGCGGTTGCGGCGGGGCACATGTCGGGTGGGTGGGAGGGCGCGGGCGGCGGAGGAACGGATGACGGAGTGCTAGCCGCGGCGTGAGCCGCTTGAGCACATCGACTTCAAGAAGCGAAGCGACAAAGGCCTGCGCCACAGCGGTGCGTGGAAGCGGCCACGCCGGGCCGGAGAACGAGTAATTGCCTGTGGCGATCTGCGAGAACATGAGCCGCTTGGCGCCCGCAAACGGGACGTCGCCCGCAAGGCACCAATATGTCGTCACACCGAGCGACCACATATCGACGGGAAACGAGTAGCCGCGCAGATAGTCAGACGAGCTGCCGCGGCGGCGGGAGAGGACAGGTGCGGCCGGGCTCGCCGCTTGGCTCGAGTTGGACGGAATACGGCGGAGGGCCAGCATCTCGGGCGCGGCGTACGCTGGTGTGCCGCACATGGTCATGAGCAAGTCTGCAGACGAACCGAGCTTGACCGCCATGCCAAAGTCAGCCAGCTTGATGCGCCAGTGCGGTGAGCATGCAAAGACGAGCATGTTGGTGGCTTTGACGTCGCGGTGGATGATGCGCTTGGTGCGGAGATAGCGAAGCGCCTCGACCATTTGCCCGACAACCACAGCGGTGTCGGCAAGCGGGAGGCGCTTGTCCGAGTAGCCCTTGACGACTGCGGCGAGCGAACCGAGCGGCGCAAGCTCGAGGACGACACAAAACGCGTCGCCGTCCGAGTAGGCATCAAGTACGTTCACAATGTGGGGACAGTCGAGCGCTGCGAGGAGCGTGTGCTCGAGCTCGATGTCGGGCGGCGGCAAGCCGGTCCGAACCGCGAGCGCCATGGTGGCGTCGTTGAACTTGGTCCGCGACGCAGCCTTGACAGCAACCGCCGCGCCATCACTCTGCCGCCGCGCCTCGTACACGACCGCAAACGCACCGGCACCGAGCTGGCGCCGCAGCTCGTACCGGGCCGATCCGACACTGGTGCTGGCGCTGCGAGCGTCGCAACTCTGGTGGCAGGAGAGGCGAACAACGACAACACCGCGCCCGGGAGCCGCGCCTGCGAGCAAAACGAGTGATTTCGGCCCGATGACCACCGTCTCGTTCTTGGCCAGCCGTACAGAGTCGACGTATGTCCCATTCGACGATCCGAGGTCGGTGACAGAGACGACGCCCGTCGCCGGGTCGAGCTCGATGCGCGCGTGACGCCCCGACACCGTTGGCACTGCAGCCAGCGGAACTGAGCACCCGTTGGCGCGTCCAATAACACACGCTCCCTTGGCCTCCAGATCCCACTCGATGGCGAGCTGCGAGCTCAACAGGAACCGGATGCAAGTCGGGCGCGCTTCTTTCTCACGGCTCTCCAGCTCGTCCTCGAGCGACTCTGCGAGCGACGACGCAACCGATGTGTGCGATGATGCTGGCACAATGGCAGGCTGCTGCTGCTGCTGCTGCTGCTGCTGTCGCTGCTGCCGCTGCTGGTCCTCATCGTCAGATCCAGCCGCAACCGGAGCAGAGACATGCCCCACATGGGTAGAGACACTCTCGCGAGGCTGACCACCGTGCTCAGGGTGCTTGCCGGAAGCCTCGGGTCGAGCTCGTGCCGCGAGCCGAGGACGAGTGAGAGCGACGAGACGGGCATTCTTTCTACGCATCCCATGCATGTTGTATGCCCCAGGAAGGGGATGGGGTTGAGGTTGGGGCAGGGGGGGGGGTGAGGTGGTGGTGGCCTGTAGTCGGTCTGCGGGGCGTGGCGCACAGGCGACACTCACACAGGTGGCCGGCCATCTACACGCGCGCGTACCGCGAACAGCAAGCCTACTCCAATCCAAGCAGAGCTCGTACATGCCGTCCGTACTATTCCGCTCTGTCACAGCTGTAGATCGATAACATCTCTGTAGCCAACTTTCGCTAGCGATCAACGCTGACCTTGCTAGCCTCACTACCTCGTTGCCACCCACATCGACATGGCCAGCCGACCGATGGCAGACAACATGCCGTATCTACTTGTCGCTCACAGAGAACAAACCGTAGGCCCACTCGCACTGCCAATCAACAGGCCATGGTCATCGGCAGCCTGGCCGGATCAGAGGTAGCGTCCGTCGCTGGCAGCAAAACGAGAAGGAGGAAGGCGGCGGGCGACAGGGCAAGCAAGGGCAAGCTCGGCAAGCTCGGCACGCTCGGCAAGCTCGGCAAGCACCCCACTCTCCAAGGCTACCAAGACAAACGAGGATGTACCGACGGGATGGGATTGGGGCAGTTGCTGTGTGTGTGGCCATGGTGGTTGTGCTTGGAGTGGTGGGCCGAGGAGCTGCTAGCCCGAGCCTGACCAGCCTCCATGACGCCATGTACACCACTCTCTCGGGCTCTCCTTGTACTCGTCTTCTGACCACCTTTGGGACCATTGGCTGTGGCTTTCCAGAGTCTGCAAAGGCTGGTCCGCTCTATCCGCTCACTTCTCAGAAAGAACTGGATGATCTTGCTGCTGCTGCCGTACCTCATCAAAAGTATGTCATGGTCATGGCGCCGCAGTTCTTCACCAGATCCGTCCTCGCTGCCCTCATTGACTCGCGCATCGTCGCTGGCGTGCTTGTTCTTCACGGCTCGCCGCCGGTCGATGGCTTTTCGCCCGAGCTCACCTGCCCGCTCGGTCGCATCTCGGCAAAGCTTTCGGGCGAGAGCGCCGCGCCCGAGTGCGTGGCGTGGAACCCGAGCGGCTCGGGCATGTCGCACCTGGCGTACAACTTTCCCATGTTTGCCCTCTCTGCTCAAGAGTCGGCGACGGTGCTGGCGCTGGCGCGCGACAACGCCGTCAACGGGTATGCTAGCTACCCGCGGCACGCTGCCGAGCCTAGCGCGTTTATGCAGGGATCCAAGGACACCGAGACCTGCCTCCGGCGCGGGTACTGCGATCCGGTCGGCGGCGCCTCGGTGTGGGCGACGACGGCACGAGTGGATCCAGCGGATGCACCGGCCCCGAGTGGCCGCTCGCGGCTTGTGCTCCTCACCACCGCCATGGACGCGACGGCGTTTTTCCACGACTCGGCCCGCGGCGCCGACAACGACGTGTCGGGCCTGGTGGCGCTGCTGAGCGCGGCTGCCACGCTGCACAACGTCTCGGCGCACTATCCGGGCTCGCTCACGGCCGAGTTTGTGTACGGCGCCTTTACCGCCGAGGCGTGGGGCTACTACGGCTCGCGTACCTGGGCCCGCGACGTGGCACGCCCGTTCTACTGCGACAAGCCCGACGGAGCCGGGTGCGACCGGCCGTTTCAGTTTGACACCAGCTTCACCAAACTGGACGCGGCCACGATTGCAGGCGTCCTCGACGTGCGGCAAGTCGGCTTTGCCTCGCCGGACGAGCCGCGGCGCGCGTTGTACGCGCACATCCAGTCAGGCGGCGCTTCTGGCGACGCGTCGGCGGCGCTGCGGACCGAGCTGGAGTCACTGAGCGAGAGTGACGACGCGCCGATCCTGGTCAGGGCCGGCTCGACGCCCGGCATTCCGGTCTCGACCTCGTTCCTTCCGCCGTCGTCCATTCTGGGCCTGGGCGAGGCTCTTCCTCCGGGCACACCCGCAGTGCACTTGACCCAGCACCGGGCCGAGTTTGTCAACCGCTACTACAACTCGATGTACGACACAGGCGCGGTGATTGACGAGGCGTACGTGTGCGAGGCGGCAAGCACGCTGGCACGGTCGGCGTTTGCGCTTGCGTCGGACGATGCTGTTCCGGCGTGGCTCTCCGCCAACTGCACCCTCGTCTCGCAGCTCTTGCACTGCCTCACGGCCGACTTTGACTGCGAGCTTGTGCGCTCGGTCATTCCCGCCGCCGGCGCATCCGAGCCGTCGTACTACTCCTCGATCTTCCGCTTCTCGATGGTAACGCCGCTGGAGAAGTTTGTGCACGACCTCCTTGCCGCGCTCACCACCTTTCCGTCTGCCGACGATGCCGAGCGCCTGCTTCCGCACGCCTACTACCATCCAGCATTCTCGCCAGGCCTCGCCTTTGACTATAGCGACCTTGTGTGGAAGGTGACTGACTCGTCCGAGGCCAACTACGTCGAGTCGACCTGGATGGTCACCAACTTCCGCCTCTACAAGCAGGACTCGCCCGTTGTCGAGGGTCTTGTCCTCGCCCTCGGCCTAGTTATCACCAGCGTCGCCTTTGGCATCGTCTACTCCTTCCGGCGGCTGTTTTTGGATGCGTAAGCCAAGAATCGCTCCACAGTGTAAACACCCCGCCGCCCGCCGCCTGTCACCCACCGCCCACCGCCCCGCGTATCAAACCACTTGACGCTCAAGCCCCCCCTCAACTATGGCAGCTTTTGGAGACGCACTCAACAACCTCGGCGACATGAAGGACAAGGTCGACGGCGCCGTGACCAAGGTTCTCGAGGTACGACCACCACCACCACCACCACGATTTACCATACCCCCCCTCCCCTCCCACCCCCCTCCTCCTTCCCCTCCTATGTAGAAGGGAGTGGCCTCCCAGGTCCGGAAGCTCCCCGGTGGCTCGCTCATTGCTGGCTCTGTCTCCAAGCAGGCCGTGGCCGGTGCCAAGAAGGACCCCAAGAAGGCAGCCAAGCTTGGGCGGATGCTCGCACGTGGGTGAGGACCAAGACAACAATGAGGCACATACGCATCGACTGCACAGCTGATCGCACATGGTGCTTTGATGCTGGTGCTTTTGATTTGATGCTGGTGCACGAGCCCATCACCTCCTCCCGACTTGGTCTACACTTATCTAAATACCACTCCTCTGCGCCATGTGATGGGTGTGCACGCAACAAACCGGTGAGGATGAGTTGGCTTGTTTACTCCCACTAGGCCTGCACAACGCCGATCTTGCGCGCCACCGCGCCGCAGACCTCGCCAGCAACCTTGGCCTCGCCACACCGGAAGGTGAGCCGGTAGAGTCCGTGCTGGGCAGCGACCTCGACGCGGACGAGGACCGCGGCCTTGACTGCTGTCGAGCACCACATGGCGGCGGCGACGACGTTGGTCGGCGATGGGTCGACACCCTGAAGGATGCCAAAGTTGAGGGCGGTGAGGGCCTCGCTGACGGCGGCCGGGGACGCCGCCGCGCCGGCGTGCGGCTTCATGACCACCATCTTCTGTGCATCGGCCGCCACTGCATTCCACTGCCCGAGGAAGCCGGGCCCATCGAGCGGAAGCGGCGCGAGGAACTTGGACGGGAAGAGCGGGAGCATGAGGAAGAGGTTCTCGCCGTTGTACGCGACCTGGACCACCAGCGGCTTGCTGAACACTCCCGCGGTCTCGACGAGGAAGATCTGCGCAGCCTGCGATGCGCCAGCCGGCACGCTCGTCAGCGCTTCGGGCACCGACACGTTGAACGACTCGTGCTCGAGCGCGGTCGCCGCAAACGGGCTCATTGCGCTCCCGGTCAGGTTCATAAAGAAGAGCGTGACCCGCGCGAGGTTGTTCTTGAACTCGCCCTTGTACCCGACCTTGATGTCGGCGTCCTCAAACAGGATGCCCACATTGGCAAACTTGAGCGCGCCCACAAAGTCTGGGTTGTCGATGACGAGCTCGCCACCAGTTGCCGCCTTGCCGGTAGCAGCCGGTGCCGGTGCCGGTGCCGTCGGCTCCGACATCAAGTCGAGCAGCGAGCCCGACGACGGCGGCGGCGCCGAGGTTACCGGAGCCGCGGCCGGCGTGGCCGCCGGCACAGCCGCGCCTGCGGCGGCGCCGACCTGTGCGAGCACCGCGTCGAGGTCCTCTTCCTCGGCGGCGTGGGTCGGCCCGCGGTCGGTCTTACCGGCCTCCTCGAGCTTGCGGGCGTAGATGACCACCGCCGACTCGCGTTCGGGAAAGGCGGGCATGACCTCCCACACCACGTTGAGCAGCGGCTCCTGGGCGGTGGAGAGGACCATGTACTCGCACGCGCGCTGCTGGATGTCGGCGTCCATCGCCGACCGGTGCTGCTCAAGCACGGCCTCGACGCCGAGCTTGAGCTCCGGGAACAGGTTGACGAGCTTGGAGTATGCGGTGAGGAGTAGGGCCTTGGTCTTGGAACCAACCATCGAGAACTTGGAGTGCAGCAGGTTGAACATGAGCGTCGGCGACGAGCCCGGGGCGTCGGCAATAAAGTGTCCATACTCGCCGAGCACGTAGCCGGCAATCTTGACCGCCACCTCGTGCGCCGACGGCGAGCAGAGCTCGTCAAAGACCCGCTGCGCCGCGTACGGCTGCATGTCCTCGTTGTTGGTCACCACCTGCACCGCACGATACCAGATGTCGTCCGACACATGGTCGCGCCCGGCCGAGATCAGCGTCAGCACCGTGTCAAAGTACCAGTTGGGATGCGGCGCGTACTTTTCCGCCAGAATGGCAATCTTGAGCACAAGCTCGTCCTTGATCTCAAACTCGGCCTCGTCGAGGTAGTCGAGGAGCTCGGTCACAATCTCCTCCGAGTTGGACGAGTCGCACATCGCAAACAGTAGGTCCATCGCCCGCCGCCGGATCGAGATGTCTGCATCGCGGAGCGACGACATGATCGTCTTCTGATGCCGCCGGATGAGCTCAATCGCGTCGTGGTTGGCCGCCGCAAGGTGCGCCATCTTGGCAAGTCCCAAGTACCGCGTGTTCGTCACCTTGGACGTCACAAACTTGCCCAGCAAGTTGGCGCACTGGATAATGAGCTCAGGCGCAATGTCGAGGTGGATCACAAGGTCCATCGCCTCAAACAGTACGGCCTGGACCGCGTGCACGTGGTTTGGCCGCGCGTCTGTCTCTACACGCGAAAGAATCGCGCCCAGAACCTGTACCAGCCGCGCCTGCATGTTGCGGTCTTCCGGCGCCGGATAGTACTGCAGCAGCCGCAGCAGTTTGACCTGCAGCCACGGCGCAGGCACGTCGTAGTAGTAGTACGCCGGCTTGGCCTCGCCCTGCAGCGCAAGCTTGTCCAGCAGCCAGACGCACTGCCGCACACACCCGGCGTACCCGTCCGGATCGTGCGAGACAAGTGAGGTGAGCAGCGAGAGCGCCCCGGTCGCCACCCCGAGGTGCCGCGCGTCGAGCAGCCGCGTCAGCGGCTCCGCAACCTCCGACGCAGACAGCATCTCCGGCCACGCCCGGAACAGCCGCAGCAGGCACAACGCCGCCTTCTTCTTCACCATCGGCGTCGTCTCTGGCGAGAACAGCAGCTCCTGCACCACCGGCGCGAGCGCCTCCGCCATTTCCTTGCCGCCGATGTTTGCCACCGCCGCCAGCGCCAGGCACGCCGACACGTCATGCGACGACGATTTGCCTGCAGTCAGCAGGTCGTTGCGGATCGAGTTGATGATGAGCCGCACCAGCTCGCCAGCAGGATCGATGGCCATGACCGCAAACAGATACCCCACTGTCTTCTCCGAGAACTTGCTCCCAGACAACAGATTGACCGCCTCAATGTGCCCAAAGTCGATGTCGTATCCAGCCTGCGAGATGAAGCAGAGCTTGAGCAGGTACTTTTTGAGCGAGTACGAGTCCAGCTTCTTCTTGCCTGCGTTGAGGAACTTTGTCCGGATCTTGTGCAGCTCAGCATCCACCCGCTTCTGCTCCTCCTCCTGGCTCTTGCCTACACTCTCCAGATGCACCACATCCACCATGAGACACGCGACATGCTTTCACATCCTACTGCCTCCCCACTGTCTACGTACACTTCACCCTCTCCCTTCCCCCCAGCCCCTTCTCCACCTCGGCTCCCTGCCCACCAAAAAAATGACCTGTCCGCCCACACCGCCACCGCTAGCTACCGCCCACACACCCACCGCCTTCCGCCACCCACCGCCAACGCCTCAGCACCACCACCCCACCATGAAACCTACAGTTGCGGATGTCCGCAATGAATGTGGTGAGCCCACGCAGCTGCACTGCCATGGCGTGTGAAGAGAGTCACGTGTCCCTCTGTTCGCTGGAAGGGCGGGCGGCGGTGGGGCGGCGGCTGGCGGCTGGTGGCTGACGGTCGACGACCGGCCGACGACTGGCCGATGACCATCCCCGCAAAGCTGAGTGCCCATCCGCTGGCCAATCAGCGGCAGTCACACGCAGGATCGCAACACCGTTACAAAGTCACAATAGAGCCATCGTCCCCTTGTTGTCGGGCTTGTGTCATGCAGCTCTTGTCAAGCCGGCAACCAGCATGATTGCCTTCTCGGGATCCGAGAAGGAAGGGTGCCTCCTCACACACACACACGTACGCGCACATACACACATACTCACATATATCAAAGCTTGATCCCCGCTAATCGCCATCCTCTCAAGATCCCCATGGCGCGATGCCAGCCATGACTCAACCCTTCCAGACGACACACTTCTCACACCCGCACGTGCGACGGCTTCCACGGCCTACCCACACCAACATACCGCCACACTCATCTCCCACCACCACTCTCTGCCTCACCACATCCTCCTGAGGATGGCCACCCTACAACGCCCACGTCTGTCTCGTACCTCTACGCGTCCACCTGCTGCTGCCACCGACAACGAGTCCGAGTACGAGTATGAGTACGAGTTTGCCGCCAACACTCAGGCCAACACTCAGCCCACTACCGCCAGCACCAATCCTCCCCCCATCGCCGCCACCGCTCCCAATGACGTCGATGACGAAGAAGCTGGGCCGTCTACCATCGCATCTGCTGAAGCTCCGCCTCCGTACTCGCCTGATGACCCTTTGATGGCCGATGAGCCTCCGGAACATATCGCGCCTCGATTCGAGGACATCTCCATCGGCACTGCCACCGCCGTTGCCTCTGCTCCGACTGCCGAGCTTGCGCCTCCCTACTCGGTTGATCCCGAGGGCCAGCACGTCCCACAAACGCCGATGCTGTATCCGGCGCTTGATGATCTTGCCCCGACTGCCGTCTACACCACCATTGTCGAGCCGCTGCCAGACTCGCCGACAGCCGCCACTGCCCGCCCGACGCAGACTCGCTTGTCTTTTCCTCTGTCACCGAGCAGCGTGCCTGGCTCCAGGCACAGAAGCAGGCTGACAAGGCGGCCATGGGCGAGCCGGCGCTGGTGACCGCCGCTGCCGCAGTCTCGGCATCAGCTGCCACGTCGGTTCTTCCACTCGAGGCCGCTGCAGGGCCGACGCTTGCCGAACTGCTGGACACTCCGCTTGCGCCGTACGTCTCGCCGTTTCTCGACGGCAGTCAGAACTCGCTCGCTCCGCTTCCCAGCCCGGACCCTGACTTTGCCGCACTCGTCGACGAGTACTTTGCCGCCGCGCTCGCTGCTGAGGCCTCGTGGTCTGCCATCGAAGCATACAAGGCCGAGCTGCGGACCAAGGCCAATGCAGTGTGGACAACCTCGTCACTCACTGTCTCACCACAGGCTCGCTGCGGCGACGGCAAGCTTCTCACCACCTCGTTCACCTACGACCGCGCGGACTACTCGCACGAGGCCGCGTCGGCCGTCGCCACCGACTTGGCTGCCCTACGCGCCGAGTGGAGCACCTCGCTCAACCTGGCCATCTTCAAGCTCTCACTCACCTCGATGCGCGTCGATGTGTGCGTCACCCGCGCCCTTGCTGCCGCCGCCGACCAGGCCGCCGTGCCTCCCCACTCCCCGCCGGCGCTCCTCGACTCGTCGCCGCTCCCGCACGCCCTTCGCTCCCGCCTCCTCGCCATGCTCTCTGTTCTCTTCTCATACGAGCAAAAGGCGCTTGGCAAGGTCGGCACCTATACCGCCCAGCTCTCGGACACCCTCCGGTCGTGGATCCTTGCCATCGGCGGTATGCTCCTTCGCGTCGGCGACGTCGGCATCCACTCGGCCCTCCTCGAGATGCTGCTGCGATGCCGCGGAGTGGCAGACTGGGGTGTTGTCCTTCTGCAGTTTCCTCCGCTTCCATGGAACGACGCCATCCTCCACCACTTTGTGGCCACTCTCACCCGCCTCCTCAACCCGGTCGTCGCCGATGCCGAGGCCCGCCCTGTTCTCTCCGAGAGCGATTTTCTCGCTCTCCTCGAGCAGATGCCGTTTGGCAACCTCTTCTGTCACCTCATGTTTGCCGCGCGCCACCTCGACTTTCCCTCGTACACCGAGCATGTCTTTGCACTCTCTACCTTTCTCCTCGACACCACCTGCTCCTCGCTCGCCGCCCTCGCCGAGTATCCCTCGCTCGGCGCCCGCCTCGGCGCCATCCTCGTCGCACTTGTCAAGTTCTGGGAAGTCTACTCGGTCGTCGCCGCGAGTTCGAGCCTTTGGTCGCCGCGGCTCACCTCGCACCTCGATCGTTTCTACCTCCTCACTCTCCACCGCGTCCTTGCCACACCCGGCTCGCGTGCCCGTCGCTTTCTCCCGCTCCTTCCGGCCGTCGAGCTTTCGCAGACCACCGCTTGGCACGCCTTTCTTGTCCTCTACCTCGAGCTTGATCCAAGTCACATGAGCCTTGTCGCCAACATCTCGTCGCACGGCCAGTGGCTCGCCGCCTTAGATGCATACCCTGAGCTGCGCGCCACTTTTATGCGAAGCTTTGACACCGAGGACGAGCTCAACTCGTCACGCGCCGTCTTTACCCTCGCCGCCGTCGGCGCCCTTGCCAAGCGGCCCGACCACCCCGTTCTCACGTCCATCGTCGTCACCGAGCTCTTCCACGTTGCCTACCTTCACCCTCCCACCCGCGACGTCCTCCACAAGCCGGTCCGTGGCATTCTCAGCGAAATCGCTTTTGTTCACCCGCACACCGTTCTCCCGTCTCTTCTAGCTGCCATCGCCACTCATCTCTCGGCGCTCGGGCCCATGGCGCTGAGCCTGGTCCGCGGCCTACCGCTTGGCGCCTGGTCCTCGTTTGACCTCTCGCATCTCGCGCATCTCGAGCCGTGGCTCCTCGACGCGCCCGTCGACTCGGTCCGCTTCCGTCTCGCAGCCGCCATTCTCGAGAACCTGCCCTGGGGCTTTGCTCGCGAGCCGGACACCCGCGTCCGTACTCCTATTCTCCCATTCGCGCTCCACCGAGCCGCCGGCCTCCTCGCGTTTCAGCTCTACGCATCCCACGTCCTCACTTCGCGCTCCGGCCCACTCAAGTCAACCAAGGCATCGCGCGCTGCTGTCGAGGCCTTTGTTCTCCGATTCATCTCGTGCCTTGCTCTCTTTGTCGACACTGACATCGATCCCAGCCTACATTTTCTGGAGCCGTCGCTCACCCCGCGCCTCGAGTGGACCGGTGACATCAAGTCCAACGCCGACGCGGCAGCCCCGATCCGGAACATGGCCCTCTTTCTCTTTACTGGCTCGGGCGCCTCGTCGGCCGCCTTTGCCAACGGCGGCCTCGAGTTTATCCATGCCGTTGCCAACGCCCACTATCCGGGCTCGGTCCTCCGCCTCCTCTTCACCGTCCTTCCCAGGTCGGCGTCAGCAGCTGGCCGCCGCACTCGCTCTCGCTCCTCTCGCTCATTCTCGACAAGATCCTGGCCTCCAGCATTGTCGACGACCCGTCTGCCGCAATCCTTCTCGCCCAGCACTGGCCGGTCCCGGTCGGCTTGCCGGACCGATGCCTCCCGGCCCACGTCACCCGTCTCCTTGCCGCTCTCTTGACTGCGCACGCCGTCGCTGGTGCCGGTGCGCCCGCCTCTGCTGACGCCCGTCTCCTGCCGCATGTCATCTTTCCGTTCTGGGCCGCCGTCCTCACACAGGCCCCCGACTGGTTTACTGCCGCCTCGCCTCGGCGCGCTCTGATGAACGTTCTCTCGCACGCCGCGCTCGTCATGGGCGTCTCGGACACGCTTGTCGGCGCCTACTCTGCTGCTACCGCGACTGTCAACGCCGCCGCGCCGTCCACCATGTCCAAAATCGGCTCGTTCTTCGGTGGCCTCATCGGCTCCGAGGCCAAGTCGCGCTCGCTACTCGCCACCAACGCCAACGCCACCCTCTCCAACGACATCCTCACGCCGCACTCACTCGACGTCGACTGTCCTGCGCTCATATTTGATGTGCTCTACATCGAGACTCTCGCGTTCCTCGGGAAGCTCGACGAGCTCGGTGCCCAGCTGGTGGCCGCCGGGCCAGGCGCTGCCCATCGCGTCCTCAAGTCGGCCGGTTATTCACGTACCATGTGCACTCTACCTATCTACAAGTGGGCTGCCTACGCTGTCGCGCTCCCGGTCGGCTCAACTCTCCATCCGCTTTTCCTTCACATGTTTTTTGCGCTCTACGCCGCCTCGTCCGGTGTCCATGATGCTGCCTTTGCTGGCTACGCCAACTACGGCGCGCTGTTCTTTGACGAGCTCTCGATCCCGGCTCCGTTTCTCAACCTCAAGACCCAGGTTGCTACCCTCCTTGTTGCACTTGTCAACCACCACCAGACACTCGAGACACCGCTCGCGCCGCAGCTGGTCGAGATCTACACCGCAATGTCCGAATGGCTCGCCTCGCCGGCGCTTGCCTCACTCTTTACCACCGCTGCTGCCAACACCGGAGGCACCCTCGACGCCCGCTTCCTCCCGGATCGGCTCGTCGCGCTTGTCCTGCGCTCTCCGCTCGTCGACCGCTCGTATCTCTGGCGCGACCTTGTCGACCTGCAGGCTGGCTTTGTGAGTCTCGCCCGCGGCGCCTCGGTCTGGCTCCGCATCCATCCGCGGTGCTGGACCGTGCCCGAGGCAGCGGTGGAGACGCCGCTCGAGCCGGTCGCTCGAGCCTTTGAGCGTGCCGACCCGCACCCGCGCGGCTTTGCTTTCTCGCCGTCGGTTAATCTCGGCGAGGTCCTTCTTGGTATCAACACCGCTAGAGTCGCCGAACCCGCGCCGCTGGCCGCCCGACCGGTTCTCGAGCCCGCGCCGCCGTCGGTCGACTCGATGCTGTACATGCTCAATCCGCTGGTGGCCCAGGCTCGGGCCCACTCGACCCGCGAGACAGACTATCTCCTGCTCGACGATGAGTATCTTCGCCTGCTCCCGCAGCTTTATGTCAACGAGCCGCGTGAGCGCCACGAGCTGAAGAGCTGTTCCGGCTCGGGCAAGAATGCCTGTCGACAACCAGTCCGCTTTGTGGTGCCCTACACCGAGCGGGTGATGCAGAACGGGGTCTCCGACTCGATCGTTCGCAACCGAACCCGCGTCAACGAGCTCATTGCTGCCTCTGGCACCGCGCCTGATACCTGCATCCAGGCCCTCCGAGTCCTGCTTGCGGTCGAGGAGCTTGTTGCCGCGTCAGCCGTCCAGACCAAGGTTGGATCTGCGCTTCTCGACGGGCTGCTTGCCCTCATCTCGCCGGACACGGTCCGCTATCCGCCGCTGGCCTACTACTTTGGCCTTGTGCTCTCCCGCCTCTCGCCGGCATTCTGGCGGGCAGATCCCGACGCGACAACTGGGCTGCTTGACACTGCGCTCCACGCACCGTACGCCATTCCGATTTACGCGCACGTCTTTGACCCCTACCGGGCGCCGCACGCGCTCACAGCCATGCTGGACACCCTCTTTACCGCAGCGCGCACCCTCGGGTACGACGCCGTCTCTCCGCTCCTCGCTGCGTTCAACGGCGCGCCGAGGTGTGCGCCTCCGTACCAGCTCTTCCCACGCGAGCAGGGCGAAGGCATGCTGGTGCGGATCGTGGGCGAGGTTGACACTGTGCTGGGCGTCCAGGATCAGATTGTCGGTCTTGAAGCGGCCGCCACGGCGCTTGTTGCTGTCTTTGAGTGGATCCTGACCGCGCATGGGCTCGCAGCCTCGGGCGACATTGTCCCGTTTGTCCTCCCGCAGCTGCTGGGCATTTCACCGCAGGGCGCCACGCGCCTTTTGGCCGCCCTGGCACAAGTACCGCTCCCGACCCATGCCACCGAGCTCGCGCGGATCTTTGGTACCCTCACTGAGCACTTTTGGGCTGTCCGCAACTCGACCCGACTCTTCGACATCTACCACGAGCCGTACGTGGCTGCCCTGGGCCAGTTTGTGTCCGCGCTGGTAGCTGCAGCGGCGGCGGCAGCTGGCCCGGGAGTCGCCTCGGAGTATGCGGGTTTTACCGGTGCCAACGCCGCCCGCCCGCTGTTGGATCTCTGGCACGGCGTTGCGGGACTCTGGCAGCCGTTCCTCTGCTCGATGCCTTCGCCCGACGACGCTGGTGCGCCAGCGCAACAGCCATTTGATCTCGCAGCTCATACTGGCGAGTGTCTGGCGGCAATGGAAGCGCTCCGGGGCTCTATCGACGCGCTCACCTCTCACGAGGCGTGTGCCGGTGAGCTGCTTGCCTCGGTCTTTGAGTGGTACGTCCGTGCGCTGGTTCCTTTCTCGGAACCTGGAACCCGGGTGCTCTTTGACGATGTTCTCGGCTCGCTGGCGTGGCGCCGATGGCAGCTCGACTCGGCAGGCCTTGCACGGCTTGTGAGCATGGTCACGCCCAACGCGGCCGGGCTCTTCCTCCGTGTCCTCCCGCAGGTTCTTCCACCGATCCTCATGACCTCGCCAGCCATGCCAATCTCGACTGTGCGCGAGACGTCAGTCGCTCTGGCACTGGCTGTCCGGCACGCGCCGCTTCCGATTCCTCGCGACGCTGTCGCGCTGCTTGCATCGACCGCAGAGTGGCAAGAACTGCCACCAGAGGCGTACCGTATGATGGTCGATGCGGTGCCACTGGTTCTCGACGCCGCCATCGCGCCGCTGGTTGTCGATGCGCCGTCGGTGGAGACGAGCGTCACCTCCGAGGCGGGACGGATTTCGCTCATCCTCGGCCTGTGGCGGGTGCTCGCTCGTGAGTCGCCGGCCAAGCTAGCAGTGCTGAACGGGGCAGCCATGGCGGCTGTGCTCTCGGGGAGTGGTGTCGACACCGGCTTTAACTCGGCGCAGCACCCGAGCCTCGTGGGCGAGCTGCTGGGCCTTGTGGGCGCGCGCATTGACAGCGCATCGACCGACGACGTGCACGCGATGCTCAGCTCGCTGGTGGAGATGCACAACTTTGCGAGCCCCAACTGCGCAGACGAGCTGCTGCGGACCTTTGTCTCGTTTGCAAGCATGCATCCGTCGGCGGCATCAGCCATGGTGGCGGTGGCGTCGTCGCGACTGGCGTCGGTCGAAGCCATGGTCGGCCTGGTAGAGGCCTCACTCGCAGCTGCGGACGGAGCCGGGCACCAGATCCAGAGCCTCGCGTCGAATGTGCGCGTCCCCGAGCTTGCCGCGGATGCCTTTACTGCCGCGTGTGTCGCTGCGTGCGCAGGCTTCACTCTTGTCTGCGTGCTCGAGCAGCAGCGGAACAAGGCACAGGCTGCCCACAACGGCTGCGAGTGGTTCCGGGCCATGACGGTAGAGGCTGGGAACGAACGCGCAGCAGTAGCGTTGGTCCTCAAGGTTCTCGAGCTCGCGCCTACGTTTGAGGTCGTGGCGGCCATCGGGAGCGCGCTCGCCGATGCAACCCGGGTCAAGCAGGGCCTCTTTGCGCGGATGGCCAAAAAGGTCGGCCTGCGGCGGAGTGACAAGGCGCCGGCGGCATGGTTCACGGCGCTCTCGCGCGGCTTTGGTCTCTGGACAGTCTTGCGGACCCGAAACGCCGCCGAGCCAGATCTGGCCCGCGAGCTCAAGGACTTTCGCGAGCTCGGCCGCAAGAAAACATACGCCCACCTCAAGTTCGCTCTCGACTCGGTCATCGAGCTGGTCGAGGGCGACGGCGAGGCCAGCCCGGAGGTAGGTGCGAGGGTGTGGCAGTCGATGCTCGCACTGGTCTGGAGCGCAAACGAGCCAGGTGCATCCACATAAAGCCTCACACTAGCCGTCTCATCAAGACTCGAGCCAGTCGTCGCCCCATCGAGCTTTGCGGGCGTGGCGGTAGGCCGGCCGGCCGGACTTGCCCTTGGTGACCGTGAGGCGAGCAATGTCGCCGGTGGGCGCGCAGGTATCCATAATGACGTGCTTGCCGCGCTTGAGCGGAGGCGAGATAATCTTGGACCAAGAGGTAGAGGCCGTCGTGTCGGCGACCATCGTGGCATCAATCTCGGCCCCGGTCTTTGCAGCAATGAGGTACGAGAACTTTTCACGCGAGAACGAGGTTGCCGATGACTTGAGTGCGCGCTGGATCGGCGTGCGTTCGTAGGCGAGCGCAAAGTGGCACCACGACTTGGCATAGCGATCGTCGCGCTCGCTTGCAAGCGGACAGGCGCCCGAGTGTGGGCAAGGCGCAACCACCGAGCCGGAGCCGGAGGCGATGACGGTGTCGCGGACGGCCATGATTCTGGCGTAGCCTTGCGGCGTGCCGGGCTCGACCACCACAAGCACCTTGCCAGCTGCAGCCCACAGTTGGTCAATAGTAGGCGCAAGTAGGTTGTCCGACGGAAGATCGCAGAGCACGTAAGACGCGAGCACAAGGTCGGCCGGGGTGGACGGGAGGGTGACCCTGGCCGAGATCCGGCTGTGCAGAGCGGCATCGTCGGGCAGAGTGGCGAGACCGGCGTCCATCATGTGCGGCGAGGGTTCTACCACCACCAGTCCCTCGTCCATGGCCTGCGGAAGGACCTGGTTGAGGGCCCAGGTCGAGGCGCATGAACCGGCGCCAAAGTCAATCGACGACCGGACGTCGGCGAGGATGTCCGACGGCAGCTTGGTCACCATCTCATCCAGCACGCGCTCGGTGGCAGCATACACCGCAGGCGAGCGATGTGCCATGAAAGCTGTAGCCGCCAGTGCCGAATTGTAGCTCGGAGCCCCCGATGCCGCGTATGCCTTGGCACCAGCTTCCTTCAGATGTCCTGCTGCCACCGACTTGACCCTCTTGGCGATGGCCCGAGCCAGTCCCCTGGGCACCTTCCGCTGTCCGTCCGCCAACGCCGTCCTCCGTCCACCTGGTGCCGGGACGGTACTCGCCATGACCCGTCCAGTCCATGCCCGGGCCACAATCATCTGTCGCCGCAGCATGGTGGCAAGTGCGAGTTGAGTGTGGTTCGTCGGCGGGGTGGGGGGCTGCTCGAAGATGGATGGATGCTGCCAGACAGACACCGACGCATGGCCTCGACTCTGAAACGTCGGGGGTGGCCAGCATAAAAGCTCGTCAAGCTTTAAAGAGCTCCGCAAAGTTTACGCGTCCAGAGCGGCCAGCTCATCCTCGCCAAGCTCCAGATCCTCGCCCTCGTCAAGATCCGAGAGATCCGAGAGGTCGGAGAGGTCGTCGGCGGTGGTGAGGCCGGCGGCAAGATGGCGGAGCGAGAAGGGCGAGACCGGGTGGGCGGCATCAGCGACGACGCCATAGACCTCAAAGACGAGTGCATCATTGAGGACGGTGTCGATGACCTCGTCGGAGACCCGCATGCGGACGAGGCCCTGGAAGAGAGGGGCAGCGTCGGGCGCGGCTGCCGTCTCGCCACCGAGGAGCGGCGTGACGAGCGGCATGGCCGCGCCGGGGAGGGTGACTGAGACAAAGACGCCATCGAAAAGGCGAGCGGGGTGTCGTCGAGGGCGTGCACGGTGACTTTGACGTCGACGACGTGCGCAGGCTGAAGCCAGAGCGACGGTTTGGCACGCGCGGCGTCCGAGAGCTGCGGCTCGATCGAGACTGTCAGCCGGCCACGGTAGTGGCCGTGCGGCGAGAGGACCGGCGTGGTGACGGCGCGAATGGAGCCGGCGCGCGAAAGCGCGAGCGGAATCACGTATGCCGAGCCGAGAAGTACATCGGTCTCGAGCGAGAACGGATCCGGGCCGCCGTTGTCGGCGAGGCCAAAAGCGCGATAGTTCTCCACTACTTCCATCATGTTGAACAGCCTTTCAGCAAAGGTGTCGGCATCGAGGAGCGCGACCGGGCCGGCGGCTGGGCCTGCCGGCCCGCACGCCTCACACTCGAGGTGTAGCTGGCGGACAAAGACGGCTGGCTCGTGGCGGCCAGCGGCGCCGCCGACCAGCGCAGGCTGGATGTGCGGCGCGTAGCGGACCGTCTTGCCGAGCGCCGCCGCTGCCGCGTTGGCCTCTGAGATGTCGGGCATGAGTGCCACAAGCCCGGCCTCGAGCTTGTCAATGAGCGCGGCAGCATCGAGCTCGAGCTCGGCCGCGTCGCCGGCGCCGAGCTTGGACGACCGCGCCCCAGTCGCGTTCTCCTTCATGGCGAGCTGGTAGACCTTGAGCAGGGCAGTGCGGCCAAACGGAGCGGACGCGCCGTCCGCGTACACCAGAAAGTGGTTGTTGCCGATGACCAGGCGGTCGCCGTTGGCCAGCTTGGCGCCGGCGGCGGCGACCTCGACGCCGTTAACCCGCACGGGCGCCTGTGCATTGCCAGGCTGGCAGGTCACACTGCCATTTTCGGCCTCGGTCACGATGCGCATGTGGATCGGAGCAACAAGGATGCCGCCGAGGGTGTAGGTGGCCTCGGGCGACGAGCCAAAGGTCACGCCTGACGCAGCCGCCGATATGTCCAGCGCGTACTTGATGGACGCGTTGGCAAGATTGACCAGGTGGGGCTTTGAGGTGTCGACGTTGACGTCGATGCCCGACACAGCGCGCAGGTCCGACTTGAGCTCGTCCATGGCGGCCTTGGACGAAGCCGAGGCTTCGGCCCGTCGGTCTGCAGCCGAGAGGCCGAGCGAGTCCATGAGCTGGGTCTGCTGCGCTAGCTGTGCCCGCAGCGCATCGAGTTCGGCGGCCATGGCCGCGTCCTCGGCCGGGGCAGCCGACGCGTCGCCGGCGCCGCCTGAGGCGACCAGCGCCTTGAGTCGGGCCACCTCCTCCTTGAGCTCGCGGATGACCTTGTCGTTGGGCGACTCGTTGATGACGGCCACGTTCTGGATCTTACTGGCCCGGTTGGCGTAGCGCAGCGTCGAGAGAGTCTCCTTGTAGTTGTCGGCTGCCGGAGAGATAGCCGCCACCATGATGGTCTTGGCGTTTCCGCCAAGACTCTCCTGCAGGATGCGGGTGAGCGCCGAGTCGCGGTACGGCACAATGCGCTTCCGCCGGCGCTTGCCCTGCTCAGCCGGCATGCAGTTGTCGGCCAGCGCCTCGATGACGTTGCCGAGGGCGGTGAGCGACTGGTTGATGGCGGAGCCCTCCTTGAGGCGCTTCCCTGTCGCGCCGGTCTTGTTCTGCCGCTCGGAGCCGGCAAGGTCGATGAGGTTGATCTTGCTCGTCAGGTCAGATGCGGTCATGGTCGCCTGGTCCACTCGAGTCTGGGTGAGGTAGATGGTGAGGACCGAGTGCGAGCGCGACGAGGTGGCGTTCATGTTTGTCTGCGCCACCGTCCGCATGGTGTTGCCCAGCTCCATCAGAACTTCGACGTCCTCGTAAGAGGTCACCGCCCGGCGCGAGAGGCCCTCGACGAAGATGCCGAGTTTGGGGCTCTCGCGGACCTTGAGGCTCGCCACTGCCTGCTTGGGGTTGAACAAGTCGCGGATCTTCTCCATGTAGATCTCCAAGTACGAGACCTCGACCCGAAACGAGAGATCATCGACCTGATTGGCATCAATTCTGGCAAACAATTCGCGCAGACCTCTGGGAACGATACCAAGCTCCTCCCCGTAGCCGGACATCGAGTACGACTTGCCGGCGCCGGTCTGGCCGTAGGCAAAGACCGAGGTGTTGTAGCCAGCCCAAGCGGCCTCGAGATAGGCCTTGCCCAGATCATCAAACACTTTTTCCTGCGAAGCGTACGCCTCATCATGAGCATCCACAAACGAGTTGTATGCATAGTTGAAGGAGAACGAGTGCTGCTTCTCGCCATCCGTTGGGTCCGTCACCACCACCATGTGCTCCGTCGGCATGGTCACACACGCCGGTGACTCTAGCGCAAGCTCACGCTCGTTAAACGGACGCATACGCACCGCAATCTGTACATTATCCCCTCCGCTACTCATAATACCCTCGTCTACTCTTCTGCCTCCAGCAAGTCGGAAGTGAGGTGGTCCAACGCCTCGCCCGTAGTTAGTGCGGCGGGTTGGCTGGTCGTCGTCGCTGCCCATCCGTCCGCCGCCACCCACGAGCCGCCGCCCATCCGCCAGCCATCGCGGGCCATCGCCCATCCGCCAGCCTTCGCGGGCCATCGCCCATCGCCAGCACCCGCCAGTTTCTGTCCATCTGCCGCCCATCCGCCAGCCATCGCGGGCCATCGCCCATCCGCCAGCCATCGCGGGCCATCGCCCATCGCCAGCACCCGTGAGCCGACAGTTAGCGGGTAGGACAAAGAGGACAGGATCGCGGGGATCACAGAGATCACATAGATCGCAGAGAGCGTGATGATCGCCAGGATCGCTACTGTAGACTCTCATCACATACATACATCCAGAGTAGGCCGTCATCAACGAACAAGCGTATACTGCGATGATGCAAGCGTTGGATCCGGAGAGGGGGGGAGGCCCACATCACAAAGCCCGCGACTGAGGCTCAGACCATCCATCAGTCCCCAATCCCATGCCCGAGCCTACATGCATGCCCATATTCGATCCCGCGCCAGACCCACGATCCCTGCCATATCCTTCCAATTTCCTGCAGGTACTGGCTGCTTCCTCCCGCAGGTGCTGGCTCAAGCTCAGGCTCCAACACTCACTCGACTCGAGACCCAGATGGCTGCCGAGCCGAGCTCGACGGTAGCCAGCATTGCTGCTGTGCCTTGGTGGCACTCTGTGGTGGCCGGTAACATGGGTGGCATTGTCGGTATGTGGTTCTGCTGTTGCCCATGCCATTGAGGGCTAGCACAGAGGAATGCGATGTGGGCAAGTGACTTGCTTTCTTTTTTTGAGGGGGAGGGTGGGGAGGTGGAGGGGGGGGGGGGGGGGGGGGGGGGGGCTGCGTCTCTCACATCCGATCTGGCGCGGTATGCTGCTGCGTTCGGCGACAGGACTCGCCATCTCGTTTCCACTTGATACGCTCAAGGTGCGAATGATGATGGAGCCAGACAAGTACGTGTCGTTGGGCGCGACTCTGCGATCAATGGTGGCTAGCGAAGGCCCGGCCTCGCTGTATCGCGGGCTGACGGCGCCAGTGGCGGGCTACGGCGTCATCAATGCTGTGGCCTTTGGTTCTTTCGAGTGGGCAAAGTCTTGGCTGGACGAGGTGGTCGACGAGACACGTGCTGGCTCAATGGCTCAGGTTGTCATCCCGGCGGCGGCCTTTGCTGGCCTGGTCCAGTCGTTTGTTCGCGGGCCGGTCGAGCTTGCCAAGACGGTCCAGCAAGCGTGGCACAATCCCGGCAATGCGCGGGCACCGCCGTTCAAGTCGGCCTTTCACGGCATCGCCCATGTGGTGCGAAACGACGGTCCCAGCGCGCTCTTCCGTGGCCTGGGCGCCACCATCGCCCGTGAAGTCCCGCAGTATGCTATCTACTACCCGACGTACGCGCTGCTCAAACCGGCCCTCACCGACGCGCTGCCGAGCAAGTACGCACCGGTTGCAGTTGCTGCCGCCGGTGCGCTCGCAGGCTCAGCCCAGTGGGTCCCTACCATACCGGTCGATGTCATCAAGACCCGGATGCAGGGCGCGCCGGCCGGTACCTACACCTCGGTCGTGCACTGCGCACGCACGCTGTGGGCCGAGCAAGGCCTCGCCACGTTCTTCAAGGGCACGGCGCCGGCCCTCATCCGCGCCGCCCCGCTCCATGCAGGTGTCTTTCTCGGCTACGACACCACCATGAAACTGCTCGCCTCCACCAGCACCGCGAGCCAATGACGCCGGTCCAGCCTGCGCGTTCTGCCCATCACCGCCGCCGCCCGGCCCGCCCGGCCTTGGCCTTGGCCTTGGCCTTGGCCCGCCGCCGCTTGTGCTCGTTCCAAGCAAGAATAAACTTGTTGAGCAAGTCAACAACCAGCAAGGCCTCGGCCAGCAGTGTCTGCGGCATGTTGGCGCTCTTCATCCGTGAGTAAAGACTCTGCATCGAGTCGCGGACGGCTGCAGCGTGAATTGACGGCAGCCGCTTTGTCCCGAACAGTGGGTAGTACAGCCGCAGCTCACAGAGCTCGTTGTAGATCTCGCGTGAGGCCTCGTTGCGGAGTACGTTCTGGTACGCGAGGTTAATCCGTGAGAGCACCTGCGTGGCCGACGCCTGCATCGCAGGATCGTCAAAGTTGTCCGGATGCAGCATCCGCGTCAGTTCGCGCCGCTGGGTTAGAATGAGCGACGATGGCGACTCGGCCGTCACGCCAAACAGTCCGTAGTAGTCGCCGTCGTCCACAAGCGCCATGAGCTCGGCGTGCCGCTCCGCCGGCACAAACTTGCGGTTCACCACCGTGCCGCTTGCCCACTGCTCGCGGCCGTAGGCCCGGCCAGGATCCGCTCCAGCAGCGCCTTGCGGTCCTCCGGCGACGGCACTGTCCGCACAGGTGTCGGGCGCGCCGGCGGCTCGACCGAGCACAGCGAGTCGCCCGAGCCCGAGCCCGAGCTCGACTCGGTCTCGTACTCGTACTCGCCCGAGCCCGAGCCCGAACCCGAGTCTGACCCAGAGTCCGAGTCGGAGCCCGAGTCCGGGCTCGACTCGTGTCCAGCGCTGGTCTGGCCTGCAGCGCCCGGCGACGATGTCTTGCGGCCAGTGCCAAAGAGCGAAAACGGCGAGTCGCGAGCCGCTGTAGCACCTGGTGTCGGTGACGGCGTCGGCGCTGAGCTTGCCGCCGCGATCTTCTCCTTGGTTTTCGACGAGAAGAGCGAGAAGACCGAGTCGGATCCGGAGCCCGTCTTTTTCGATGATGGTGCTGTCGACGCAGCTGAGCTGGTGGACGATGCGGACGGAGAAGCCGCCCGCGGCGAGATCGCGCGTGGTGACGAGACTTGTGGCGTGCCGGACCCACTGGTGTTGGGCGGCGACGGAGCAGCCGGTTCGGGCCCCGCCGCCGCAGCCGGGGAATTCGTCGGATCCCGGAGCCGTCCGCGTTGAATCAGCCGCATGTACATGAGCTTGCCGTTGTCGCGGGCAGATGTGAGGGCGTCGGCAAACGAGACATCGCGCGACGAGGCCCAAGCACCGTAGAACGCGCGGTCGAGCTCACGGTCCGGCTCGTGCCCGTCGCAGTAGAGTACAAAGGCTGACGGGAGCTTGTTGGCCAGCCGCTTGGCGTGCGGAATGTTGAGCACAACGGCGAGAATCGATGAGACGTCAAAGAGCTCCGCCAGGTCGGCGTCGGGAACCAGCTTGGTCGCATACCGCTTGCCGTGCAGCGCAACCTTGTACCGCCCAGGCTTGGAAGCTGGGACATGCGGTGCCGAGAGATGAACCACATGCGGACGAAACGACAGCAGCGTCGACTCTAGCGCGTCGGGCGTCGGCAGAGGCAGCACCATGTACTCGGGCGCAAGCGGCGACGAGCCCAGGGATTCGCCGATCAGCATGCTCTCGACCTCGACGCCACCCAGCCCATGCTCCACAGGCGATGCGCCAACGTACAGGACTCTCAGCGGGCTCTCGCCGGCCAGATCATACGGCGATGCGTCAACAAGGTGCAGACCCGGCAGAGTGGTGACGGGCGCATGAACGACGACTGCCTCAGGCGCGGTCTTGTCCAAGGCGCCGCCATCCTCCGACGACGCTTGCTGTCTGCTTTCAGCATTATTCGATGGCACTGCCGTGGCAACCTCGTTCATGGCCTTGGCCACTTCTCGCAGCAGCTGGCGGCGAATGCCGAGCTTGTCCATCGCGAGCTCGTGCTTCAGGTCGTGGTCGGAGAGCGAGCCGAGGGTGGCCCCGTCGACAGCTTGCTCTCCAAAGGCCTCTGCATACGGTGCAAAGCTCGGGTATGTCGAGAGCCATCCCTGTACCTGTTCTGTGCTCCACCCGTCCATGCTGAGGGGGAGGTGGGGGGGGGGGAGGGGGGAGGGGGGGTACCTGCCGGTAGGTGGGTGGGGAG